>NC_092093.1:68476653-68494153 GCF_045679555.1 Salvelinus alpinus
AGGAACTGGCCTCCCAGGAAGGAGCTTGGGTCTGTGGCGCCGGCCAGGGCGTTCTGAAGAGCCTGCAGTTGAGCGGCATCCAGATGGCCCTCACTTCCTGGTTTGCCCATGGCTGGAGACGGCTTTTCCCTCTTCTTGTTGTGGCTGACGTTGGGGGTCTGTGGACGGCCGCCATTCTCCGCTTCTCTTTCCTTTGCCTTCTTCTGGTGGTGCGGTTTCTCCACTGATTTCTTGCTGCTGCTGTTGTTGCTGTCTCTCTCTTGGTATTTTCTGTGCTGCTCAATGTGGTTGGTTGAAGTCAGAGGGATGGAGGAAACAGGAGGAGGTGGAGGAGGAGGAGGAGGAGGTGGAGGAGTCTGCAGAAGAGTCTTGGTTTGGGTAGTGCTGAGAGACATGGCAGGAGAGGGGGTGGCTGGGGTGGGGAACCCAAGCATACCAGCACCGGGAGACGCTAAAGCTGAAATACAGTGGTATAAATTATATTGAAATATATTTATATTCACCCTAACATTACTATTGAAATAGTGTTCAGTATGACATTATGGAAATGTTTGCAGTTATGATATACTTTATTTTATTTTTTAAAGATTTTGTTATGGATCAAAATTGTCACATGCGCCTTATGAGATACCAACATGAGGATATTATAAATATACCAAACCCACATCAAAGGAGAGAAGGGGAAATAAACACTACAAATAAAACCAATGATAAAAATGCATTTGCTTTTAAATTATTATTTGATTTAGTAGTTCCGCACTGAACGTTGAGATCATGCATTAAAGTGTCCTTTACACAATCTCCAACGTTTGGTCAAAATCTCTATACCCACCAACAACAACACTGTAATGGAATGAGCAGAGAAAGTAGAGTAGAGAAAGAGTCTTTTGTGCATATAAAGTACGGACAATAAATGTTCAAAATAAAGCTACTATTCTCTGTGTGTTCTATGTTCGTCATACTAACTCACCAGGTGTGTTGGGTGGGTAAACAGGAAGTGAGGATGGCCCGTTGACCCCAGGAAGTAGTACCGGCGGAAGTCCAGAGATCCCGGGGTAGCCTGAGGGCAGGCTGAGGCCGTGAAGTGCATTGTTCTGGTCCATTGCAGTCTGAAGCTGCTGGGCGGCCAGGCTGCAGAACCCGTCGCTCCCGGCCTTTTTCAGACGATCCATCTCCTGCTGAGCCATCAGCTGACGGACCGTGGTGGGCGTTAGATAGTCCTTCTCTCTGTCCACCTGGTTGCCCAGAGTCTCCTGCACTTTAGCAATGTGCTGTTTGGAGAAAATGTGGTCGCGGATGGACATCCGGGCAGTGTACTTCACACCACACAAAGTACACTCCGGCCGGGGCCCATCCGGCCCGCCTTGACTGATCATGAATGGCTTTCCGATGTTGATTTTGAACTTCTTTTCCTTGGCGCGGGCATTCTGGAACCACACCTGAATCACGCGCTTGGGGAGGCCAATCTCGCTGCCCAGCATCTCACACTCATGCATGGTTGGTGTGCGGTAGTCGCTAAAGCAAGCTTTGAGGACTTTCAGCTGAAGGTTGCTCATCTGAGTCCTGAAGCGCTTGTGGCCTGGTCTATCGCCACCACTGCCGCTGCCCTTCCCAGACTTGAAGGGGTTTCCACTTCCGAAGGGGCTGGGAGAGCTGGGGTCGGTCAGGCTGGAGGTCTCGCTCTGGTCGTTGTTGTCGTCCATGTCGTCATCTCTGGAGCTGTAGTAGGAGTAGGAGTAGGAGCAGGAGTCTCCGTCCTTGCCCGAGTAGCTAAGGGAGGGGCTCACCATGCTGAAGGGGAAGCGGTCGTCGCCACCCCCGTCAGAGCTCTGGGCCTGGTTGCTCTTGCTGTCGCATCCCAGCTTGTCCCCTCCATTGGCCGTGAGGCTCTCTAACTCGTTGTTGCCTTCGTCTCCGGTTGTGGCGTCACTTATGGCCGTGTTGATGGACGAGGTTTCGTCAAAGTCCATTTTGTTGTTGATGTCGTAGGATGAGGCCTCTGCAGAATTAATGTTAAGCCCTTCAGATTCATCACAGTTTTCTGCTTTTAAGGATGAAGGGCTCAATAAGTTTTTTAACGGTGCCTCAGATGGTTTGACTGGCGTTGAGGAGGCTGGGGGCAGCTCGTACTCATTCGGCTCAGTCTTGGTGGGTAGCTGTGGATACTCAAAGAAGTTGTACTTGTGTGGGCTCTCGCCTCCATCGTCTTGGTTCATCAGTGGGCTATTGGGCAGACTAAACCCTGCCTGTTTGGCTTCATGCCAGTGTCTAGAGCGGATATGGCTGTCCAAAGCTGACTTGGCCTTGAACAGCGCCCGGCAAAAAGGGCATTTCTTGTGTGACTGGGAGGGCCCCAGAGCTCTGAACTGTCCCTTTCTCTCTCGGGCGCGTGTGTTCTGAAACCACACCTGCACCACTCTCTTCTTCAGGCCGACCTCACGGGCGATGTGATCCAGCATCTTCCTTGTGGGATTTGAGTCCAGCAAGTATTTGTCGTAGAGGATCTCTAGTTGTTCTGGGGTGATGGTAGTTCTGAGACGTTTGTCTCTGTGCTGTTCTTCAGTCATGTTTCCGTTATCTTTTTCATTGGATCCATCCTCTTTCTCGTCTAGTTTTCTCTTCATGGAGCCAGAGCTAGGGCCTGAGGACAAACCAGAGCCGCTTTGAATTGGCATCTGGAGTCCTCCCGATAGCAGCTGGCTAGTCATCAGAGGATTATTGGGGTCGAAGATCATATAAGGCATGTCCATGGGCCTTTCCAAGAACTGGGAATGGAGGAACTGGTTCTGGGCAGCCAAGAAATGCATATGCTGGTGCTCCTGCCATAGCTCAACACTTGGGAAGGCTATCTTGCACTGGTCGCACTGGTATTGGAGCATCTGGGGAGGGAGGCTGTTAGTGAGGGAGGAGAGGGCGAGGGAGAGGGGGCTGGAGGGGATGGCGGCTGACTGAGGCTGGGAGTGGGGTCTGGACATCTGGGGCTGGGGGGTCTTCTGAGGGGGTGGCTGAGGGGTGGAGGCCTTGGAGGGTCTGGGGTCCGGTAGAGACTTCATCATAACTGGGGAAGGGGCAGGTTCTGGCTCTTTAGGTTTGGGCTCAGAGGGAGGTTCAGGCTTGGGCGAGGTCTTCCCCAGGTTGGGGCGAGGGGAGGGCATCAGAGGGGAGCTGGAGCCTGAGCTAGTGGCTGTTACATGATGATGCTTGGATGACTCTGGGTGCTTTGCTGGGCCTGGCTCTCCCATATCCATGTACTCTTCAGATTGGTTGTCCTCATTCCCTTCCTCATCCTCATCCTTGTAGCACGTCTTCTTCTGGTGGGTGATCAGGTCAAAGATTCGCGGGAACACCACACTGCATTTCTTGCACTGGTACTGCATGTTGCTGGTGCGGATGTAGCGCTCATTCGTCAGTTCTTTCTTCTCGTTGTCTTTAGCATCTGCCTGGTTCTCGTAGCTCTTCCGGGCCTTCTGGCGGGCGTTTTGGAACCACACAACGATTACCCTCGATGGCAGGTTAAGCACAGTGGAGAGCTGCTCAATCTCATCGTCTTTCGGGTAAGCGTTTGTGTCAAAGAAGTCCTGCAGGACCCTTAGTTGGTAGTCAGTGAACCTTGTCCTGGAGGACCTCTTGTTCAAAGTGGCATCAGTCCTGTAGTACTCCAGTGTACTATACTGGGACTCCAGCCTAATATCCTCCAATGTGGTAATAGGTGGAATGTTGAAGTTATAAGGAGAATCTTTGCTTCGTTGCCTCTCTTTAAAGAGGGTGTTACGGAACCAGTGCTTGATGACTTTCTGGGGGAGGCCGGACTTGTCGGCCATCTCTTGAATCTGCTCCTCATTGGGCGAGTTGTTGATGTCAAAGTGAGCTCTGAGGACCTTCAGCTGGTCGTCCGTGATGCGGGTTCGGGGGCGCTTGAACTGGGACTGCCTCAGGAAGTTTGGATCGAGGCCTAACTGCTGCTGACAGAGCTGGGTGAGATCAGAGGACAGGGAGTCCATTGTAGGCAGCTGCAGGGCGAGTTGAGGGTGTAACCCTTGGTGCTGGATGGACTGCATCATCAGAGGGGGGAAAAGGGAGAAATCTAGTGGGACGGAAGAGGGAGAAACCTGTGGGGGTGCAGAGGGCGGTGGAGGAGGGGGAGGTGGGAGTGGTGGCTGGGGCTGGGTAGCCTGTTGAGGGGCAGGGGATGGGGCCTGGATCTGGGGCTTGCTCATGGAGTTGGAGGGAGCTTGCTGGGTGGTCACTGGGGCTGGTGGGGGAGGAGGAGGGGGAGGCGGAGGTGGGGGAGTCTCTGGGGAAGGGGGGTTAATGGGGTAAAGCTTGTCATAGGCCTCTCTGTACTGCTGGGCAAACTTCTCCAGCTCTCCATAAGGGAAGAACTGTCCATGGATGTGCTCTTGGTGGCTTTTGAGAATGAGCATGTTGGAGAAGAGCTTTCCACATATCCCACATTCCAGCTTGTCGTTATTGATCTCCACTTTTTGCGGTTGTTGTTGTTGTTCTCCTTCTTTGTTTTTCTTCTGGTTTTTCTGCCTGTTTTCATTGTACTGGATGACCAGCTCAAATCCAAAGTTCTCCAGAAGGGCCTTGGCTGCATTTCCTCTGGCTCCTGACACGATACGTGGAGGAGGAATCAGCGGCTCGGGAAACTTGGACTTTTTCTCTTTGTTGTCCTTTCCTCCCTCACTGACTCCATCCCCTCCATTCTCCATCTTTGCTTTGCTCTCCTGTTTTTCCAGATGCTCTTCTGCCTCTCTGGACATCTGTATGTCAGACACTGACACAGCATTGGGCTCCATTTTGGGCTTGTGGCTCTGCAGTTGCTGGTTTTTCTGCTGCTGGAGCTGCAACTGGGATGCTTGTTGCTGCTGTTGCTGAGCCTGAGCCTGCTGCTGAGCCTGAGCCTGCTGTAGCTGGTGTTGCTGCTGCATCTGCTGCTTCAGGTCTTCCAGGAAAGAACCAGTCAATCCTGGCATTCCGAAAGCGGCGGCTGAGTGAAGAGCCAGCTCTGGGCTCAGGTTGAATTCTGCCCCTGGGATGTAGAAGGGGAACAGGAACTGTGGCTGCTGGAACTGAAGCAGAGCCTCTGGGGTCATGCCGAACTGGGGGAAGAAAGCCGGGTTAAGGAACTGGGGCTGGAAAAAGGCAGCCTGCTGCTGGAGCTCGTGTTGGAGCTGCATCTGTAGCTGAGCTTGGGACTGAGCGTTCTGATGGCTTTGCTGTGCAGAGACATGATCAGTAGTTTGCTTTGCGTTGTTGCTGCTGTTTTTGGCTTCTTTGGCATCTACAGTGTTTTCTTTGTTAGCCGACGGCGTCACGCTTCTAGCAGTGTCTGAGTTGGTGTTGTTGCCTTGTACGTTTGGGGCTGGGCTACTGCATGGAGCCACGCCACTAGTGTTCCCACTCCCTCCACTGCTACTGCTGCTGCTTTTCTCTGTTTTGGCAGTTCTAGCTTTGGTCTGATGCAGCACAGACCTCATGTGGATCTCCAGGGTTGAGCTTTGGCTGTAGGCAACATTGCAGATATTGCATTTGAATGGTTTGTTGTCTACATTGTTGTTGGTCTCTGCAGGAACCGGGCTGGAGGCCTCCTGGAGAACCTTCTTCAGCTTGTGCAGGTGAGAGACAGAGTTGTAGTGGACCAGGAGGATGTTTTTCTGGGTGAAGGACTCCTTACACACCGTGCACTTGTACGGCCGGGACGGGTCCAGGAACTTCTCCATGGTGAAGTTGGGGCCTTTCCTGAAGGGGAGGGTTCGCTTAGTTTCGGCTCCCATGTCATCTAGCAACGAGCTACTGTCACTTCCTGTTGGGCTGGCCTTCTCTTCCAGATCCAGCTCATCGTCTTTCTCCATTTCCTGTTCGAAGGCCTGCTGGGCCTCCTCGTAGGCCCTGGCCTCGCTCTCGGAGAGGAAATCTCCGTTTACCTGCAGGCTGCCGCAGAGCTGCTGGACCTCGGCTTCGCTCAGCTCCGGATGTCCGTTCTCCAAGTGCTTCCGGAGCGCCAAGAATGTCCGGAAGCTCCGTTGGCAGAGGCTGCACATGGTGGCCGCCCGGATGGCATGGTACTGGGAATGTATCTGCAGCTTCTGCATGGTCTTGAAGGCCAGGCTGCAGTGGTTGCAGCGGTATTTGTAGACGTGGCGGTCGGAGACCGAGAGCTGTTGCTGTTGCTGCTGGCATCTCTGGAGGTCGTTCAGATGGTCCTGGAGGGAGTCAGGGCTCTTTCGATCCTGCCCGACCACAACAGACCTCTTCCAGTCTGGGGCTTCAGACCCATCCTTGGGGGGTTTGTGTTCCTCTCCATGGAGGTCTAGTTCACTCTTGCCTTGGCCTGTGCTGTTCATCTCTTCCTTGGAACTGTTCCCTGAGCAAGGACAATGAAAAACCAATTAAATTCATGAACAAAAGACATTGTACAAATGCACTGAATATCATGTCTGGAAATGTAAAACTTGTCTGTAATATTTTGTTTCATTTGTGTAGCAGGGCCCTTCTACAACCCAAGGACACTTACTGTAACTCAAGATGGTGAAATAATGACCCTTTCCAAACAACCTCAAAACAGTGCATTCAATACCGGCAGGGGTAAACGAGCTCTGCGTACCTGTGGGCTTTCGATACTTCTCAGAGAGAACAGCAGAAGCATCCATCAGAGACAGAGCGTTGTCTTGTCCAGGTGAAGGATGCATCATGTTATTGGGCACCATCACATCAGGCCCAGCCACCTATCAAAGTCACACAACAAAAACAACATCATCTTAATCATAACATCCATAATTGCAACATGCATCATAACAAAATGGTATTAAAAAGCATCAAAATATAAAATGTAATAACAGATAATCTATCATTTAATAACTATAATATTGGTGCAGGTGCTGCTGACAATATTTTTATTGATATTAACAATAATGATAGTGCAGCGGTTAAGACGTTGAGTCCAAAAGTTCACCGCAAATACCAAAACACATGTTAAAGAGGTGTACCTTTCAACTAGCCTCTCAACAATAAAAAGAGGTCATTTTCAGAAAGTGGAATTTGCTTAACTGTCAGGTATTCTCGGGAGAGTGGGATAAATGCATAGGACTGCACAGTGACAGCACTGACCAGAGTTGGTTATGGGACTGTAGGGAGCACTGGACAGCCAAGCCATTTTTCTACTTGCCATTTCAACATTATAGATCTTGAACGTGATTAAAGAAAACTCTTCAGAGAACCTTTAGACATTGAGAAAAATGTACTGTACGTGCAATGCCATTAGAAGCAAATTAGATTTTTCCTCCGCATTTTTTCTTAAGTTATCTATGAATCAAACATACGGTCATAAGCAGTTTCTCAACACAGTCTGGAGCCACACTGTGCAGGTGTGTGAGGTGGAGCTGCAGGTGGATCTTGTTGCTCAGGACGTCTTGGCACAGTGGGCAGCTGATCACTGGCTGCTGCATGGAATGCTGGGACACCACGTGGAGCTGTATCCTGTTGGCGTCTTTACTGCTGTAGTTACAATAGGGGCACTGCTGCACCTGCTGGGAGAGAGAGACAGCATGCTTATTACTGGGAAACACTGCAGAACAAGTACAAACATGGCATTTTTAACAGCACTGAGAAACCTAGACGACAGAGTGCTCCGAAGATGTCTCATGCACTTAGGGCTAAAAGATTGAACTGAATTTCCCCTCAGCTAAACAAATCGTAACTACCCCCCCACCCCTGTTCTCGTCCCACTTTACCTTTACACACAAAATGTAGATCAAGCGCCTTTCCATGTAATGCACTTAAGCCCCTCGACTCGTGCAATTTTATTAGTGGGAAACATGATTGGAGGGAATTTCTAATCAGGAGATTAGAGCTGACAAAGGTGTGTCGCCTCCCCGTGTCCCGCCTAGCCCTCATTACAGGGAGTACTCCTAAAATGGCCGCCCCCAGCCACCTGCCTTAATGTAATCCATTTCTGAAATGACTCAGGCCTCCTTCCACTCAGGGCCCTCCACCAGACAAGCTAATACTTCATAATCTAATTTAAAAACACATATCATTTAAAGACATGCAAAGAGAGAGGGACCGGGAGAGGGCCTAGCCTTGCCTGGTGCAGGCAGGTAGGCATTCCACTTAAGAACACAAAGGAGCGAGAACGTTCTATGGGTGATGCTAAAGTGTTCTGTCAGTGAGGGATTACTTTAGGGTTAACCCTTTGAGTTCTGTTGACAGCACACTACTCTCTAGGACATTTACTCTTAGCATACCTGCTATCTGGTTAAATATAGCTTTACCTGTCGGTTTATCATGGAGCATTAGCAGTTAGCTTAGCATACCTGCTCGTTAACGCTGGTCTTCCCCTCTGCAGACTTGGGCCTTTTGGGCGGGCTGTCATTCTGTCTCTCTGTCAGCATGGAGCGTTTTCCCACAGCGTTGGATCCAGGAGACTCTTTAGACAGAGAGTTCACTCCTAAAACACAAGACAGCACAGAGGAAAATTATTTTATTGTGTTGTATCTCTGTTATAAAAAAATATATTCTAGTAAAATCATAGTTCTCAATGGATGAAGGCAAAAAAATGGTCAATTAATCAATGTCTGTCACAAATAATGTGTATCAAATTAAAATACAGATGGACACGTGGTGATTTTCATCATGATTTTCATCTTGTGACAGACATTGGCTGTGGGGCTAGAAGTGTCGACCTATTGTATCACCGTCCTAATTATCATTCATATACATTGAGTCATTCTGCCCCGAGGACATGGAGAAATGGATAGAAAATCAAACCAGCCTCATTATCACAGCAAGACATACACAAAATGTTATGGTAATATTATACACTTCATTAGGCCATATGCATCTGGCACCCCTCTTCCTCCAAACACACACACGTACACAATCAGGCAAACATGTACACATACACACGCATCTGCACACACACACAGTAAATATTCAAGCCGTTTCCTGGTCACGGCTGGAGGTGGGGAGGTGGTTTACGTGACTGCAGCAGAACCCAATGCTAAGAGATCTGCCTCTGGTTGTATATAGAGACGCTGCTGCCCACTGATAAATCTTTCATTACCTCATCCTTAGATACAGCCAAATTGTGTATGTATGTGTGTGTGTGTGTGTGTGTAGCTACACTCTGCCAGTGCAATTTACTCTCTCTGCACAACACAAAGAAACAGCAGTAGCACCCCACTACGCTCCTCTCTCTGTCTATCTCCTCCTCTCTCTCTTCTCCCTCTCCCTCCCTCTCTATCTCCTCCTCTCTCTCTCCTCCTCCCTCCCTCTCTGCTTCTCCCTCTCTATCTCCCCCTCTCTCTCTCTCTTTTTCTATCTCCTCCTCTCCCTCCCTCTCTCTCTCTCTTTTTCTATCTCCTCCTCTCTCTCTCCCTCTCTTTCTCTCTCTCTGTCTATCCCCTCCTCTCTCCCTCCCTCTATGTCTATCTCCCTCTCTCTCTCTCTCTCTCTCTCTCTCTGTCTGTCTATCCCCTCCTCTCTCCCTCCCTCTATGTCTATCTCCCTCTCTCTCTCTCTCTCTCTCTCTCTCTCTCTCTCTCTCTCTCTCTCTCTCTCTCTCTGTCTATATCCTCCTCTCTCTCTCTTTTTCTATCTCCTCCTCTCTCTCTCTCTCTTTTTCTATCTCCTCTCGCTCTCTTTTTCTATCTCCTCCTCTCCCTCCTTCTCTCTCTCTCTCTCTTTTTCTATCTCCTCCTCTCCCTCCCTCTTTCTCTCTATTTTTCTATCTCCTCTCGCTCTCTTTTTCTATCTCCTCCTCTCCCTCCCTCTCTCTCTCTCTCTCTTTTTCTATCTCCTCCTCTCCCTCCCTCTCGCTCTCTCTTTTTCTATCTCCTCCTCTCTCTCTCTTTTTCTATCTCATCCTCTCCCTCCCTCTCTCTCTCTTTTTCTATCTCCTCCTCTCTCTCTCTCTCTGTCTATCTCCTCCTCTCTCTCTATTTTTCTATCTCCTCCTCTCTCTCTCTCTGTCTATCTCCTCCTCTCCCTCCCTCTCTCTCTCTTTTTCTATCTCATCCTCTCTCTCTCTCTTTTCTATCTCCTCCTCTCCCTCCCTCTCTCTCTCTTTCTTTTTCTATCTCCTCCTCTCCCTCCCTCTCTCTCTCTGTCTATCTCCTCCTCTCTCTCTCTCTCTTTCTATCTCCTCCTCTCCCTCCCTCTCTCTCTCTCTTTTTCTATCTCCTCCTCTCCCTCCCTCTCTCCTCTCCTATCTCCTCTCTCTCTCTCTCTCTGTCTATCTCCTCCTCTCTCTCTCTTTTTCTATCTCCTCCTCTCCCCCCTCTCTCTCTATCCCCTCCTCTCCCTCTTCTCTCTCTCCCTTGTCTGGTTACTCAAGGCAATATTGTGAGTCTCATTCTTGCAACTCAACGCTTCACTGTAGTCGCACAAATACAAAAAGGAAAAAAGGAAAGCATTGATACATGGAGAGAAGAAGAAAACAACATTTTCTATTCCATATTATTCCCTGCCCTGTATTTGTGCTCGGTGCATATCAATTCCTCCCACTCGTTCACGCATTTCAATTCTGCTGCATTAAGCGGACTTCCACTTATTTTATATGTAATCCCCCTATATCTGCAGTCTGAAATATTGGCCTGTCAAGGAAAAGTGACAGAGTGAGGCGAAGAAGAAAATAAAAAAATAGAGGGAGAGAAAAGAAATCACAATGTGAATTTCCAACAGCATCTGAGAAATTCTCTGCAGCCTGGAATATGAAGGTAACCCTCCGCTGGTCTTTGATGGCCCTGCAGGGCTGGTGCGTGTGTGTGTGTGTGTGTGTGTGTGTGTGTGTGTGTGTGTGTGTGTGTGTGTGTGTGTGTGTGTGTGTGTGTGTGTGTGTGTGTGTGTGTGTGTGTGTGTGTGTGTGTGTGTGTGTGTGTGTGTGTGTGTGTGTGTGAGCCATGTCACATACATCTCATGACAGTAAACCCTACCAGCTCATTGGCCAGTTGGGTCTGGTCTCGTCACACCCATCACAATCACCTGACCTTTTCTCTACTCTCTCCTTCCCTCCTTCCCTCCTTCCCTCCCACCCTCCATTTATTATGACCGTTTCTAATTTCATCTTTCAATTTTCTCCCTCCATCTTCCAGTCAATTTACAACTAAATGACATCCAGGAGGAGAGAGGAGGACAAGAGGTAGTTGTAAACACACTGACAATCTGGCGAGGAGAAGACAGACGCGTAGCCCCCACTGACATTGATTGTCATCATATTGAATGTGAATGTATAGCGTGTGTGTGTGTGTGTGTGTGTCCTACTGATTTCTTTTCTTAATCATCATGCTGTTTTCATCAGGTTTATAGCTCCGTCACAGTCAAGGCGGCACTCCACTGTCTGAAGAAACAAACTGTCACCTTGAACATGGACAAAATGGAATCCCTCTTCAACCACTTTACACAGGGCTGAGTGGCGAGCGCCGCAAATGCATCATATGCATGCGACCATTTCAAGACCCACACAGTGGAATTCAAAACTATAGATGCCTCTCATCCATATTGTAAGTGGAATTACACAGAGCCTTTCACGAGATGATGTGATCAACTTGAGTAGGGAAACTATGTACACTACATCTATGCACTTGACTTTACATGATAGCTGGTGTCTAATTCTCTGCTACCTATCTCCATCTAACACACTGTCCTTTTCTCCCTTGGCCCCTGAATGGTCATAAAGAAAATAAAAAGATGTGGGGGGAGAGAGAAAGAGAGAGAGACGTCTCATTCTCCTTTGTTTCTGAGCCTCACACTTAATGACGCTCCTATTTTCTCTCTCTCCCTGCGTGTCCTGATGCTGTGCAGCGCGTCGGAGAGGCAGTGGGGCGATGAGGGGAGGGCTAGAACAGGCCTGACAAGGTTCCTCCTACAATGACAAATGGCTGGCTACAGCAGGACCTTGGCTGATTAGATAAATCAAAAAGTGATTTATGACGTTCAGACCGTTTGCATTGCAGGAGAGAAAACAACCATGCTTCCCCACCCATCTTTATTTACTACTGTCAATGGTAGTTAGGACGCCAAGTGTATACACAGTCACAAGTATACACACATATATACGCACACACAAATGTGTGCATGACGTACACAGATACACACTCAAACACATACACCGGTGTGTCCAATCCAGTTCTCTCTTGAACACCAGGCTAATTCTGTCCTAAATTGTTCCTCAAAAGCAATGCCGACAATAGAATCGCTCCTAATGGTTTTCTCACATACCTATTTCTGCATGCGCCCTTTACGGTAAATCTAACGCAGCAAACTTCATTTTCACAAAAACCGGAGGTTCATGTGTTATTACGTGTTATCACATTTTTCTTTAGAAATACATAATTACTATCTAATCTTTAAACATAAACAATCTATTAAAATAAAAATAGAGCAATACAATATTGGGTACAAGTCAGTAAAATAATATATATTTCTAAGATTTTGTTAAGAGGGCTCTGCTGGTCAGAGGCTGGTTGGATTTACTATTCAATTTAGCAGTCCTGAGATTTGGCAGAGGGGCTTAGGTTACAGGGCAGTAAATTTACTCTGACAATGGACAGAGAGAAAGAGGGAGGGTGGGAGAGAGGGAGAGAGAGAGAGAAGGTAGAGAGAGCAAAATGGAGGGAGAGATAGAGAAGGGGGAGAGAGAGAGGGGGGAGAGGAATTGAGGGAGAGAGAGAGAGAGCGATGGGTGGGGAAGAGAGAGAAAGAGAAAGAGAGGAGGGAGAAAAGGGAAAGAGAGGTTGATTTAGAGGCCTAGTGGTCTAAGGTTATGTATTATCCTGACCTCAGAGTCACCTGATAACATTAGAATGCCACACTCCCACGGACAGAGCAGCACAGCCAGGCAAACAGCAGCACACTAAGTCACACGGACAGAGCAGCACAGCCAGGCAAACAGCAGCACACTAAGTCACACGGACAGAGCAGCACAGCCAGGCAAACAGCAGCACACTAAGTTACACGGACAGAGCAGCACAGCCAGGCAAACAGCAGCACACTAAGTTACACGGACAGAGGCACCTAGATGTTTTCGAGGGGAACTAATGACCAAATTAAGTATATTTTAATTAATGCAATATTTTAGGCAATCTATTTTTATTTGTTGCCTTTTTTTATTTTCTCATCCTCGTCTTGTTTTTAATGAGAGATGAATATGAAGGGAGCGGATGTCACATTTGACAAATTGATCAAGACATTCACCCACGCAATGATTAAAATCAAAATAAAACTAATAGCTGTAGGCTTATAATTAAATATGCTAATATGTTTAATATATTTTAATCTAACATCTAGGAACGGCAGAGATTGACCAACCCTAATTTCAAATCTGGCTAAATTTATGGGACACATCCGTGCAAACAAACATGTTTTGCAAATAGGAATTTGTTCATCTAAAATATTCCAGATTTGATCTCGTTTGCATACTTTTCCCGTTTCGTTTCACTCATCTGTAGAATTCAAATTTTATGAGAAATGAATAGAACAACATTGGGCCAAACAAACAATGACTAATTTCCTTGCTAATTTGAAGCAGGTAGAGTCAGTAATTTCCTTAGCTGACAGGCTGATTTTCATGCAGGGTCTTTGTTTAGTAAGATATTTATAAAGAGAGGCCCCTAAGCCATACCACTGACATGCTCCATCTCTACACTGCACAAAGCAATCTGGAATTAATCCACATAGGGACATTTGCATGGAAAATGAAACATGGATTAGAATTCATCTAAAATGACACTGGATTAAAAAAAAGACAATGTCAATGAAGCAAGGGAAAAGCTCTCATCTCTCCCTCTCCATCTCTCTCTATCTCTCTCCACCTCTCTTTTTCTCCATCTCTCTCTCTCCACCTTTTTCTCCATCTCTCTCTCTCCACCTCTCCCTCTTTCTCTCCATCTCTCTCTCTCTCTCTGTGACTCTTTGTTTAAGAGATCTCGGTCTTGGATATGTGGTTTGTGTTTAAGCTGCCTCCCCGGAGTTTACTGCTGTGTGTTTTACAATTATCCTCATCGCAGATTGGGCACGGAGATGGACACACTCACTTTTTAAGCTGGAAAAGAGCAAAATAAGAGCAGAGCACAACAACAAGCAAACAGACCAGGCCAGAACAGGCCAAACCAGACAAAACCAGAGCAGGCCAGAGCAGACCAGGCAAAACCAGACCTGGCCAGACAAAACCAGGCCAGGCCAGACTAGACCAGGTCAAACCAGAACAGGCCAGGCCAGACTAGACCAGATGAAACCAGGCCAGACCAAACCAGACCAGGCCAAACCAGGCCAGACCAAACCAGACCAAACCAGGCCAAACCAGGCCAGACCAAATCAGACCATGCTGCTGGTAATGATACTGCTGGTAATACGGGAGTGTAAATGCATTTTGATTTGTATTTTTTCACCTTCATTTAACCAGGTAGGCCAGTTGAGAACAAGTTCTCATTTACAACTGCGACTACAACTGTGACAACTGCGACTCTCATTTACAACTGCATTGACTTTGGTCCCTGCCACTGACATAGAGCTGAGCGATAGATGACTAGCTCGGTGTGTGTGTGTGTGAGCTGAGAGATAGTTGACTAGCTAACGAATAGCCCTCGCTGTCTCTCTCAGCACTCCTTCTGCTCCACTGAACCCAACATTATGGCGCTAGGTATAGCATGCAGGAGGGAGGGAGAATAAGGTAGAGAGTGAGGCCATGTAATATTCATCTCGGGCATGGATTTCCATCTCATCCATAAACAGGCCATGTGATGTGAGTGGATATTTGGATAAATTCGATGTAGCCAAGCCAAGCCAGGGGACGACCAGATGCTAGCTAGCTTCAGGGGATGTTACAGCCAGTAGAACACAAGGCCTCTCCTCTCTGATCATGCACCACCATCCTTACATTACAAACGGATGCAGATTATGTCTTTTGTGTGTGTCATTTTTCTCTCTTTTAAATTCCCATTCAGCAAAAAGCATTGTGATGGGGACATACATTGGCCAGGGTCTATCAGGCAAATGATGGATGGAACAAAACAAAATAAAAAAAGAGAGGGAGAGGGGGAAAAACTAATTTAAGGGTTACAAGGATGTGGTGCGATATTAGTAAAACATATACATGCGTGCTGTCTAATCCTGCGCTTATGAAAAATGAATATGTCATCGGAGAGGGCACAAGTACAGGCAAGATTAATACAAGGAGCTTATGAATTACAAGCATGCCAACTGATTTGATTAAAAAATAATCTGGGGTCTGGTCACTGGATGGTTATATTCTCTAATTTATCCTCTCTCTCTCTCTCCCTCCTCTCGCTCTCTCTCACTCCATCCTCTCACTCACTCCCACTCCCTCTCTCTCACTCCCTCCTCTGACTCTCTCTCACTCACTCTCACTCTCTCACTCCTCTCACTCACTCTCACTCCCGCCTCTCACTCACGCTCACTCCCTCCACTCACTCACTCCCTCCTCTCACTCTGTCTCACTCCCTTCTCTCACTCTCTCTCACTCCCTCCTCTCGCTCTCTCTCACTCCCTCCTCTCACTCACTCTCACTCCCTCCTCTCGCTCTCTCGCACTCCCTCCTCTCGCTCTCTCTCCCTCCTCTCACTCACTCTCACTCCCTCCTCTCGCTCGCTCTCTCTCTCTCCCTCCTCTCTCTCTCTCTCTCTCTCTCTCTCTCTCTCTCTCTCTCAGTCTCTTTCTTTCTCTCTCATTATCTTTCTCTCTCCATCCTCTCTCTCTCCTCTCTCTCTCTCTCTCTCTCTCTCTCATTATCTTTCTTTCTTTCTCTCTCTCTCTCTCCCCGTCTCTCTCTCTTTCTTTCTCTCTCATTATCTTTCTCTCTCTCTCTCATTATCTTTCTCTCTCTCTCTCTCTCTCTCTCTCTCAATTAAATTAAATTTGCTTTATTGGCATGACGTAACAATATACATATTGCCAAAGCTTACTTTGGATATTTACAATATTAAAATAAGAAGAATCAAAATTGTCGACGGGACAACAGTAACAACAATAACCAAGTGTCAAAATAACCATACATTGAACAACAACAATAATTATACAGTAGAGTACATGTGCAGGTTGATTGGTCTGTCAGACACTGTTCCTCATCTTATGGCAGGCAGCAATGTAGTGCGCTGCCAACCCACAGCTCTCTGCGTCCTCCCCCAACAGGACGGGCAGCCTATCCTCATCAGAGAGGTATTTTAAACCTTTAAAAAGGGTTTCAAATTTGGGGAAATGACACTCTCTAATTGTTTTAGATTTTTTACATTTAGTCAGGAAATGCAGCTCTGTCTCAGGTTCTGCTGTTGTGCACAGCCTTTCCTCTACAGGGAGCCAGGTTTTCCTGTGTCTACCCTTCTCAATGGCAAGGCTGTGCTCATTGAGCCTGTAATTTGTCAAGGTTTTTCTAAGGTTTTGATCAGTAACCATGGTCACATAGTTAACCATGGTGTACTGTCAATTTAGGGGGCCAGATAGCACTGCATTTTGCTTTGTGTTTGTGCTTGTGTTTCCCAATAAGCAATGTAGTTTGTTTTGATTGTGTTGTAATTTATTTTATTCTGATTGATTGGATGTTCTGGTCCTGAGGCTTCAGTGTGTTAGTAGAACACATTTGTGAACTCAGCCCCAGGACCTGCTGGATGAGGGGACTTTTTTTCTTTGCTCAGCTCTTGGCATTGAAGGGCTTGGTAATGATATGAGAGGTGGTCATTGTATTTTAGATGTTTCCAAAAACTTAATTGCTCTTTTTTGAGTTTTTATTATTAGTGGATATTGGCCTAATTCTGCCCAGCATGCATTGTTTTCCTCTGGACATGTAGGAGAATCTTACAGAATCTTACAGAACTCTGCATGTGGGGTTTCAATGGGGTGTTTGTCCCATTTGATGAAATCTTGTTTTGCAAGTGGACCCCACACCTCACTGCCATAAAGTGCAATTGGTTCAATTAGTTTTAGCGAAATTTTAATAGGTATTTCAATTTTAATTTGTTTTTTTAATGGCTTAGAATGCCCTGCGTGCTTTCTCTCTCAGTTCATTCACTGCATCATTATGGTGTCCAGTTGAGCTTATTTTTAAACCTAAGTAATTGTAGTGTGTGCAGTACTCTATATATGTTGTACCAATTGAGAACTTTGGTCTAATTCCCTGAGATCCGGCCCAGGTCTGGCAGTACTGCTCTAGCAGGTCCAAGCTCTGCTGTAGGCCATGTGCTGTGGGTAACAGCAGGCATAGGTTGTCTGCGAAGAGTAGGCATTTAATCTCTGAATTGTGGAGACTAACACCAGGGGCTGAGGATTTTTCTAGAATAGTGGCCAATTCGTTGATGTAAATATTGAAGAGAGCAGGGCTCAGATTACAACCCTGGCGAAGGCCCCGCCCCTGGTTAAAGAATTCTGTTCTTTTGCCAATTTTAATGCTGCACCTATTGCCAGTATACATTGATTTAATTATGTCATATGTTTTACCTCCTACACCACTTTCAATAACTTTGCAGAACACATCCTGTATGCCAAATAG
>NC_092093.1:68509153-68511653 GCF_045679555.1 Salvelinus alpinus
GGCTACAAATATCTTCAAAATGATAATCTACCACGTAGGTTAAAAAAAATTATGCTATTAAAAAATCACGTTACAAATCTATTCAAAATGACAATGTAATCCAATAAAATAAAAACCTGACAAAGCATTTCTAAGAATACATTTTAGTGTCACATGAAATGTTGAATTAAATTCCCTTTCTGAAAACTCATTTAATGTTCTCATTCAAAATGCCAATCTTTGAATTGAATCTTATTTGAAGGAATTATGTTTTAGTGTCACATGAAATGTTAAATGAAATCCTGTTCTGAGCAAAATAAATTCCATAACGGTTTGAAATGAAATCCTGTTCTGAGCGACACAAATTCCATAACGGTTTGAAATGAAATCCTGTTCTGAGCGACACAAATTCCATAACGGTTTGAAATGAAATCCTGTTCTGAGCAAAACAAATTCCATAACGGTTTGAAATGAAATCCTGTTCTGAGCAAAACAAATTCCATAACGGTTTGAAATGAAATCCTGTTCTGAGCAAAACAAATTCCATAACGGTTTGAAATGAAATCCTGTTCTGAGCGACACAAAATCCGTAAATGTTTGAAATGAAAAAAGAAAAGTCAACTATCACATTTAAAAACCAATCAGATTGTACCGGCAGCTGGGTTCCCTATAGGGTCATCCTACTTCCCTACACTAATTGTAAGCGTCTATTGATTGTGTTTAAACAAAGTTGTTAAAAATACATTTTTTAAAGGGGGACAGGGAGGGAATATGTTACAATATGAGGAGAAAGGATCAATATGTAAATGAGCTGTGTTATTGATTGTAAATTACCTTTCAATTAGAGGAAACAGTGGGACTTTTAACTGGGCAATTAGCCTATCAAGGGAGTAGGATGAGGGGGTTTATTGATACACTCTAGCAGCGGTGGCTGTTTAACCATCGATTTGGTCATTTGTGATGCCATTGGTATGCAGCAGGCTCTGACACACACACACACACCTGTCTCAGTAGACGGACACTGAACCTTTATCCTGGGAAAGTCAGAGAAGCAGCATCTACGAAAGTGTGTGTGTGTGTGTGTGTCCATGTGGATCCCTTTAGACCTAATCAGGTAACACGTTTTGTTTTGGGAGCTCATTGGATGAAATCTTTATCTGTCGTATCGATCAGTTAGTAACAGTGTAACAGTCTTACACACACACACACACACACACACACACACACACACACACACACACACACACACACACACACACACACACACACACACACACACACACACACACACACACACACACACACACACACACACACACCCACACACACACACACACACACACACACGCTCATCAAGCCCAGGACCCAGTAGATCACTTAACAGTTAATCATTGGCAGCTTAAGACAGTAGGGCTACAGAGACAAGCCTCCTCGTCTAACCCTGACCACCTCTATTACTGGGGATTGGGATGACTTTAGAAGATAGACAGACAGCAAAGACACGGGTGTGTGTGTGTGTGAGTGCGTGTGTGTGTGCACGCATGTGTGTCTATAAGAGGAGATTACAAGGGATTGGACCTAGTTTATCACACCTTTGGAGGTGCGAGGGGAGAGAATATGTATATGTTCCTGTCAATACATGTAAATATATAGAGAATGCCAGCGATGCTGGTTTATAATGTCAATCAAATGTTGAAAAGAGTGAATTCATTTATTGTTGCTTTTGAAATGTGAACGTGTTATTGTTTTCCCTGTCTTGCACCCATCTTTATTTAAAGGGAAAGTTCAGCCATTTAAAATGTTATAGTGTTTTTGTGCATCTCTGAGTGATGTTCTATCGATTCCCTGGGTCATTTCATGTTTTCATGTGTATCTGAGTTATTGGGGTTGAAGCAGGCAGAAATCCAGCCAGTATGACGTAGCACCATGATAAAGTTTCTCTCACTACATAGGAAGTTACATTGGAATACGACTTTTAGACGGTGAAAACGTCTATTCTACATGTCAGATTTCAATACTGGTCGATGTCATAACTCAGGAGGATGTCTTCTCTCAAATGAGCCGTTGATCATATTTTGCGATATTCCTACCTTGAGAAATGTGTAATTTAAAGGAGGGTCTAGCACATTTGTCCTATTTGTCTGCCTCTTTAGTCCAGGGTGCATTGCATGGTGCCGTTGCCAGAGATATTATAGAAAGGAGATAGGAATCCAATGAATGAAGGAACGTATAACGCCCCACCCAACAGACTTTCGACCAATCGCGTTCACGTTGTCATGCTGCGTCACGTGGTTGCTAAGCTAATCGCAATCCCTTCTCAAAGTCAGTGTATATGTTGAGAAACGTGCCTATTTTTCTCGAAAGTACCTAATGTCACGATTCCAAAGCTAGACGATACTACAGAGAGCAAGTTAATTATCTCACATCTTAGAAAAGATTTGTAATGTTGTACTTCTTCTTGAGGAAATACGTTCTAATGCTGGGTTTTAAGCTAGCGGCCAATATACTCCCATTCACTCCT
>NC_092093.1:68516653-68544153 GCF_045679555.1 Salvelinus alpinus
CCTATCAAATCCCCCCTGAGAGTGATCATGTCGATCTCATCGTGGGGATTTTCCTTTGGAAAGAGATTTCACTCTGCCGGGATCATCATTCATATTTATCCTAAAGGGGCTTTCCTGACTGGGAATACACACTGGTTCTATACTTTCCTCTATGGAGTTCATAGACTATAACCCTCTGTGTGTCCCTAAAGCCCCTAGCAAGGCAGTGTCTATGACTTTGTCTGGGGAATGAAAAGAAAATGGCTGCAGCTGCATTAGCGTAGCCCCCGTGGCTAGCCGAGTGAACAGGGTATATTTGGGTGTGTATTGCATCGCTCCCACTCCACTACCCCACCATAGATGGTTCTGTAATGGCCGCAAATTACTGAGACAAACCCTGGAAATAGAGAGACAGGGAGAGAAAGAGAAAGAGAGGCGAGAGAGAAAAAAAGAGAGATAGAGAGATAGATAGATAGATAGATAGATAGAGAGAAAGAGAGCGAGAACGAGAGAGGGAGAGAAAAAGAGGCGAGAGAGAAAAAGAGAGAGACAGACAGAGAGACAGACAGAGAGACAGAGAGAGAGAGAGAGAGAGAGAGAGAGAGAGAGAGAGAGAGAGAGAGAGAGAGAGAGAGAGAGAGAGAGAGAGAGAGAGAGAGAGAGAAAGAGAGAGCGAGAGAGAGAGAGAGAGAGAGAGGGAAAGAGAGAGAGAGAGAGAGGGAAAGAGAGAGAGGGAAAGAGAGAGAGAGAGAGAGGGAAAGAGAGAATGATCCTGAAAAGTAACCGCTATAATTGCTAAACCGCCCCATCGCTCCAAAAAAAGAAGGGAGGGAGAATAAGAGATAAAAAGAGAGAGAAAACCCTAATGGCTTAAAGTAGTCTCAGTGTCATCACATCGCAATGCAGGGAGGAGAGGAGGGAGGAGAGGAGAAAGAGGAGGGAGGAGAGGAGAAAGAGCTAGCCATAGTAAAAACATAAGGATGATTATGCTCAGAGTTTAGTCAAACAAATGCATAAACTGAGGCTGCATGTTTTGTTTAGCTACAATAAGGCAATAAACTATATACATATGCACACACTCATGCACAAACGCACACATACACACACACTGCCTCGGTGTGTGTCCATTAGGGCCTTGCCTGGCCTACAGCTGCTATATGTAAATGGTTAGCAAGGCTACACTAATCTGAACAAGACTACAAACCTCCCGGAGCCTTATCACTCAGAAAACAAAACAAAAGAGACACACACACACACACTCACACACACAGAGAGAGAAGCATTTAAAGTGTTGTTCAGCCCCCTGAGTCAGTGAGGTCTTTTGTTTAAAGGGGGGACTCAAACAAAGGCGGCCTTCTCCCCCACTTTAATGTACAGGGGGGAGAGGAGAGGGGGACTGAGGGAGGGAGGGGAGGATGACAGACACAACTCAGAAATAATTACCTCCATAAGATCCCATCTCCTTTTCTTTTTCTGAGAGACGGAAGGAAGATAAAAAAAACGGAAGACAAAAAGTGTCTGATGGTTGGAGAAAGTTAATTTCTTTCTGCTTGGTCTGATGGATGGAGAACGGTTGTTTCGTTCTGCTTGGTCTGATGGATGGAGAACGGTTGTTTCATTCTGCTTGGTCTGATGGATGGAGAACGGTTGTTTCGTTCTGCTTGGTCTGATGGATGGAGAACGGTTGTTTCGTTCTGCTTGGTCTGATGGATGGAGAACGGTTGTTTCATTCTGCTTGTTCTGATGGATGGAGAACGGTTGTTTCGTTCTGCTTTGTGTGATTGTTGGAGAACAGTTTTCTTTCTGTTTTGTGTGATTGTTGGAGAACAGTCTTTTCGTTCTGCTTGGTCTGATGGATGGAGAACGGTTGTTTCGTTCTGCTTGGTCTGATTTACATTTACATTTAAGTCATTTTAGCAGACGCTCTTATCCAGAGCGACTTACAAATTGGAAAGTTCATACATATTCATCCTGGTCCCCCCGTGGGAATTGAACCCACAACCCTGGCGTTGCAAGCGCCATGCTCTACCAACTGAGCCACACGTTGAAGAACGGTTGTTTCTTTCTGCTTTGTGTGATTGTTGGAGAACAGTCTTTTCTTTCTGCTTGGTCTGATGGATGGAGAACGGTTGTTTCGTTCTGCTTTGTGTGATTGTTGGAGAACAGTCTTTTCTTTCTGCTTGGTCTGATGGACGGAGAACGGTTGTTTCGTTCTGCTTGGTCTGATGGACGGAGAACGGTTGTTTCGTTCTGCTTGGTCTGATGAATGGAGAACGGTTGTTTCTTTCTGCTTGGTCTGATGGATGGAGAACGGTTGTTTCGTTCTGCTTTGTGTGATTGTTGGAGAACAGTTTTCTTTCTGTTTTGTGTGATTGTTGGAGAACAGTCCTTTCTTTCTGCTTGGTCTGATGGATGGAGAACGGTTGTTTCGTTCTGCTTGGTCTGATGGATGGAGAACGGTTGTTTCTTTCTGCTTGGTCTGATGGATGGAGAACGGTTGTTTCCTTCTGCTTGGTCTGATGAATGGAGAACGGTTGTTTCTTTCTGCTTTGTGTGATTGTTGGAGAACGGTTGTTTCTTTCTGCTTGGTCTGATGGATGGAGAACGGTTGTTTCTTTCTGCTTGGTCTGATGGATGGAGAGCGGTTGTTTCTTTCTGCTTGGTCTGGTTTGGCGCCCCCTCTTGGGTTGTGCCGTGGCGGATATCTTTGTGAGCTATACTCGGCCTTGTGTCAGGATGGTAAGTTGGTGGTTGAAGATATCCCTCTAGTGGTGTGGGGGCTGTGCTTTGGCAAAGTGGGTGGGGTCATATCCTGCCTGTTTGGACCTGTCCGGGGGTATCATCGGATGGGGCCACAGTGTCGCCTGACCCCTCCTGTCTCAGCTTCCAGTAATTATGCTGCAGTAGTTTATGTGTCGGAGGGCTAGGGTCAGTCTGTTATATCTGGAGTATTTCTCCTGTCCTGTGTGAATTTAAGTTTGCTCTCTCTAATTCTCTCTTTCTTTCTTTCTTTCTTTCTTTCTTTCTTTCTTTCTTTCTTTCTTTCTTTCTTTCTTTCTCTCTCTCGGAGGACCTGAGCCCTAGGACCATGCCTCAGGACTACCTGGCATGATGACTCCTTGCTGTCCCCAGTCCACCTGGCCGTGCTGCTGCTCCAGTTTCAACTGTTCTGCCTGCGGCTATGGAACCCTGACCTGTTCACCGGACGTGCTACCTGTCCCAGACCTGCTGTTTTCAACTCTCTAGAGACAGCAGGAGCGGTAGAGATACTCTCAATGATCGGCTATGAAAAGCCAACTGACATTTACTCCTGAGGTTCTGACTTGTTGCACCCTCGACAACTACTGTGATTATTATTATTTGACCATGCTAGTCATTTATGAACATTTGAACATCTTGGCCATGTTCTATTATAATCTCCACCTGGCCCAGCCAGAAGAGGACTGGCCACCCCTCATAGCCTGGTTCTTCTCTAGGTTTCTTCCTAGGTTTTGGCCTTTCTAGGGAGTTTGTCCTAGCCACCGTGCCTCTACACCTGCATTGCTTGCTGTTTGGGGTGTTAGGCTGGGTTTCTGTACAGCACTTTGATATATCAGCTGATGTAAGAAGGGCTATATAAATACATTTGATTTGATTTGATGGATGGAGAACAGTTGTTTCTTTCTGGTCCATAGGGCTGGTTCATAGGGCTGGTGCATAGGGCTGGTTCATAGGGCTGGTCCATAGGGCTGGTTCATAGGGCTGGTTCATAGGGCTGGTCCATAGGGCTGGTTCATAGGGCTGGTCAATAGGGCTGGTTCATAGGGCTGGTTCATAGGGCTGGTCCATAGGGATGGTCCATAGGGCTGGTCCATAGGGCTGGTCCATAGGGCTGGTTCATAGGGCTGGTCCATAGGGCTGGTCCATAGGGCTGGTCCATAGGGCTGGTTCATAGGGCTGGTCCATAGGGCTGGTCCATAGGGCTGGTCCATAGGACTGGTTCATAGGACTGGTTCATAGGGCTGGTTCATAGGGCTGGTTCATAGGGCTGGTTCATAGGGCTGGTTCATAGGGCTGGTCCATAGGACTGGTTCATAGGGCTGGTTCATAGGGCTGGTTCATAGGGCTGGTTCATAGGGCTGGTTCATAGGGCTGGTCCATAGGACTGGTTCATAGGGCTGGTTCATAGGGCTGGTGCATAGGGCTGGTTCATAGGGCTGGTTCATAGGGCTGGTTCATAGGGCTGGTTCATAGGGCTGGTTCATAGGGCTGGTTCATAGGGCTGGTTCATAGGGCTGGTTCATAGGGCTGGTCCATAGGACTGGTTCATAGGGCTGGTTCATAGGGCTGGTGCATAGGGCTGGTTCATAGGGCTGGTTCATAGGGCTGGTTCATAGGGCTGGTTCATAGGGCTGGTCCATAGGGCTGGTCCATAGGGCTGGTCCATAGGGCTGGTTCATAGGGCTGGTCCATAGGGCTGGTTCATAGGGCTGGTCCATAGGGCTGGTCCATAGGGCTGGTTCATAGGGCTGGTCCATAGGGCTGGTCCATAGGGCTGGTCCATAGGGCTGGTTCATAGGGCTGGTCCATAGGGCTGGTTTATAGGGCTGGTCCATAGGGCTGGTCCATAGGGCTGGTTCATAGGGCTGGTCCATAGGGCTTGTTCATAGGGCTGGTCCATAGGGCTGGTCCATAGGGCTGGTCCATAGGGCTGGTCCATAGGGCTGGTTCATAGGGCTGGTCCATAGGGCTGGTCCATAGGGAGAATAACAGACTAATGGAGCAGCACTACACAGACAGAAACACTCTCAGAAGTAACTACTGCACATTCAATCCTTTTCTCTTCAGATTCTTCGTCTCTTATCGTTTAACACTACATTTCATGTTTTTTTCCTTCAATAACATAACAGTGTGTCTGTCACTGTTTCCAACACAAACATTATCTATCAGCCATTAGTTTCATCTTAAAACTGAGGATGATGGAAAAACGTGACTGAGAACCAGTCCATTTGTACCGCATGTACTTGAATGTGCATCTATGTTAATGTTCTCATAGCAGCTCTATTCACCATCTAACTCTGTTATACAAACACGGGGGGAAAACAAGAATCTAATTTGGACTAACAACGTTTGTCCGAAGTTCAAAGCCAGACAACAAAATGGCTGAACTCTCTGTGCCATGTTGTGGAGGAATTCATTCTCCCTGTCTGGGATCTGAACTGGCATTCTCTATCAAGTCAATTTCCTTCAACTCTGCTGATTCTCCATAGAGTAGGAGGATTCATAAACACATAAACACACATGAAGGACGTGCACACACACACTCTGTCGCGCACACACATGGGTACAAAACATGGGCGGTGAGTGTTTTTGTTTCACATTTTTATGGGGAAACCATTTTAACAAGCTCAAGTGTGTGTAAAAAGCTGCGTTGGCCGGCTCTTAGATTACATTGATTTACAAATGGGGGAACTCCACTTAAAACTCATGTTTAACCACATCACACTCACATGCTCACTCACACACTCACAAACACGCACACACACTTAGCTCTATGGTGTTTACCTAGAGTAAATGATGAGACAACTGGGGAATGACATGGGGAGTTACCGTCACCTAGGGAAACCTGGCAGAGAGAGATTCTCAGACACACCCACACGAAGCGAGACATGTTGATTGCTACACTGCTAACTTACTGAGAAGTCACAGGGAAAGGGGTGGGAGAGAGTGAGATAAATACTATTTTCTCGTTTACAGTGACTCTAGTCCACCTTTCCTAGCCCCACATACAGATAGAACAACTCCTAATAATTAGACAATAAAACCAGCATCAAACCTATATCATGAAATCCACTCACAGGTATAGTCCTGAGCAATAGCAAGCTGTTATTCCCAGTGTGCCAGAGTTCTGCTTTAACAGAAAGACACCTCTCAGCACTTCAGTAAATATGGTTCATAGCAACCAGTAGCTAACCAATAGAAACTGTACAGCAGCAGAAAACAAATGCTAAACACACATGTACATAAGCATCCACATGAACTTAGTCTGTTCCCGTTAGGCAATTATACAATCAAATCTGCTCCATTGCAAAGAAAGTTCAGATATTCTGAAATAAATATCCACACTTCTCTCCAACTGTCTCCTTTACAATGTAAAAGGAAACAGGTAAATATGTTTTACTATGGACTTGGTGAAATAATACCACTGTTCCCAAAGAAATGATGCAGTATGGGAAAAAGCAGGGCATCCAAGAACGTGCCCAGCAGGGTCAACTCAAACCCTACACTTCCTCCTCATTGGAAATGCACTATGTGGCATACAACTGGGGGTATATAATCGCACCCCCCCCCCCAAAAAAAAACAAAAAAACAGTGGAACATTTGAAAAAAATATTTGCATAGTTAGTTGTGGAGGAGACCGAAATGGACAGGAGCAAAGACTGAATGGAGAAAAAAAGTGAGTGTGTGTGAGTGAGTGTATGTGAGTGTGTGTGTGTGAGACAGAATAAACTTTTAGGGAGAATAGGGGTGGGTGTGTGTTAAAAGGCACAGTAATGATTTATCTATCCTGGCTTGTCTTGTGGACCCAAATCCCAAACCTCTCTGAATCACCTGAGCCCCCCCCCCCTTCTAATTAAAACCAAACGTATAGATGGCCTATTTCTCTCTCAATATGGCAGCTCTCTCTTCTTTTCTCCATACGGTCAAGGCTGTGTGTGTGTGTGTGTGTGTGTGTGTGTGTGTGTGTGTGTGTGTGTGTGTGTGTGTGTGTGTGTGTGTGTGTGTGTGTGTGTGTGTGTGTGTGTGTGTGTGTGTGTGTGTGTGTGTGTGTGTGTGTGTGTGTGGTGTGTGTGGGTGGAGAGAGAGCTGCTATCACATGTGGTTCACAGTACTGGACACATCTGGTTTGCGGGTCCATATATAAACAGGACACTTTGGGGAGCACAGATTAATGTCTAACACACACACACACACTCTAAAAGTGCACTGGAATGCCATTCAAAACGTGTTAGCCGTCCCTCCCGACAGGTCAAGCAAAGCAAAAACAAGTTAAGCACTCATTTCATTGTGCCGGATTAGCATAGGAATGATTATATAATAGACTATGACTGTGTCTTCTGGTTTAAATTACAGCCCCCCCCCTCTACACCGTAACCCCCCGACTCAAAGAAAACCATTCATCTTTTTTTTGTCTCTCAAAATGTTTTACAGTTCTGCTACACTTATTAGTGGCTGGCAGACCCTGGGCTTTTAAATGAAAGCCAAATTGCTTTGGTCATGAGAAAGGAAATGAAGGCTCACTCCAGGGAAAGACGTATGTGTGTGTGTGTGTGTGTGTGTGTGTGTGTGTGTGTGTGTGTGTGTGTGTGTGTGTGTGTGTGTGTGTGTGTGTGTGTGTGTGTGTGTGTGTGTGTGTGTGTGTGTGTGTGCGTGATCCTCCCAAAGGCAGAGTTTCATAAGTCTGGGATGCCTGGGATGTCCCCGCACAGGGGACGGCAGAGTGTGTGTGTGTTGGTGATATAAGCGTAGCACCATAATGGGAACAGCGTGCTCATTTTGGAGAGATTAGGTGGACTGCACTGCCTGACTCAAAAGACGTGATCTGAGTACAGAGGGTGAGAGGGATGGAGAGAGGGAGCGAGGGTTGGAGAGAGGGAGGGAAGGATGGAGAGAAGAAAGGAGGGAGGGATGGAGGGAGAGAAGAAGGGAGGGATGGAGGGAGGGAGAGAAAAAGGGTGGGACGGAGGAATGGAGGGAAAGAGGGTGGGATGGAGGGAGGGATTGATGCTAAATAGGTAGTTAAATAGTTAACCAAATAGCTACCTGGACTATCTGCATTGACCCATTTTGGGCTAACTCTTTTGACTCATAACTTACACTGCTGCTACTGTCTTATTTATCCTGTTGCCTGGTCACTTTATCCCTACATATATGTATATATCTACCTGCATTACCTCGTACCCCTACACATTGACTCGGTACTGGTACCCTGTGTATATAGCCATGCTATCGTTACTCATTGTTGGATGAAGGGAGGGAGGGAGATGGATGGATGGAGGGATGGATGGATGGAGGGGTAGATGAATGTGGTGGTAAAGGGTTTTGGGAGAGAGGGAGGGATGGAGGAAGAGATGGTTTGGTTGTGGTAGCAGGAAGGAATGGGCGTGGGTAAAGAAAACAAGGACTTAGACTAGTATGCTGTCGGTCCAAGTCCCATGTTTCAAATCAAATCCAAGAAAACCCATCTAACAACGACTAAACCATTACCTTGTTGTTGAGGGCAGTCTTTGACGTGGTAGAGTTGGTGTAGATTCAGGCCGTCCTCCTCTCCTCCCAGTCCCTGCTGGTGGAGCTGTAGTTTCCTCAGACCCTCGTTCTGCTGGTGGCGCGGGGAGCGAGCGTGCTGCACCAGGTTCAGACAGGCCTTGGTGGAGTAGTCACACAGGGCACAGTAGTACACACACTGCTCACCGCTGCACGCACTCTCCTGCTTCTGCAAGTGCTGTAGGAGAGAGTAGAGAGATTGTTAACATTTGTATGAGAAGTTGCTTTTTGATTGATGGTCAAGGACAAAGGTGCAGACAGCAAACTTGCCTATACCTGAAGCACAGTCATCTGGGACTCACTATTATCTAGTAGGACAAAAACAGTAGAGCCAATGTTTAAAATGTAGGAAGGAGAAATCAACAAAGGATATTTCTGAGCGGACAGGAAAACAAATCCAGTGTGCTTAGAAGAATGAAAGGATGGTAATAACCTAATGGAAGAAAAGCCCGATGGTACTGACAAGAAGGAGAGGAGGATCAAAATGAGGAGAGGAGAGACTCAAGTGAGGAGAGACAAAGTGAGGAGAGGAGAGACAAAATGAGGAGAGGAGAGACAAAATGAGGAGAAGAGAGACAAAATGAGGAGAGAAACAATGTGAGGAGAGGAGAGACAATGTGAGGAGAGGAGAGACAAAGTGAGGAGAGGAGAGACAAAGTGAGGAGAGAGACAAAATGAGGAGAGAGACAAAATGAGGAGAGAGACAAAGTGAGGAGAGAAACAATGTGAGGAGAGACAAAGTGTGGAGAGGAGAGAGAAAGTGAGGAGAGGAGAGACAAAGTGTGGAGAGGAGAGACAAAGTGAGGAGAGGAGAGACAAAGTGAGGAGAGGAGAGACAACGTGAGGAGAGGAGAGACAAAGTGAGGAGAGGAGAGACAAAGTGTGGAGAGGAGAGACAAAGTGAGGAGAGGAGAGACAATGTGAGGAGAGGAGAGACAATGTGAGGAGAGGATATACAATGTGAGGAGAGGAGAGACAAAGTGAGGAGAGACAAAGTGAGGAGAGGAGAGACAAAGTGTGGAGAGGAGAGACAATGTGAGGAGAGGAGAGACAAAGTGAGGAGAGGAGAGACAATGTGAGGAAAGGAGAGACAAAGTGAGGAGAGGAGAGACAAAGTGAGGAGAGAGACAAAGTGAGGAGAGGAGAGACAAAGTGTGGAGAGGAGAGACAATGTGAGGAGAGGAGAGACAAAGTGTGGAGAGGAGAGACAAAGTGAGGAGAGGAGAGACAAAGTGAGGAGAGGAGAGACAAAGTGAGGAGAGGAGAGACAAAGTGTGGAGAGGAGAGACAAAGTGAGGAGAGGAGAGACAAAGTGTGGAGAGGAGAGACAATGTGAGGAGAGGAGAGACAAAGTGAGGAGAGGAGAGACAAAGTGAGGAGAGGAGAGACAAAGTGTGGAGAGGAGAGACAAAGTGTGGAGCGGAGAGACAAAGTGAGGAGATGAGAGACAAGGTGTGGAGAGGAGAGACAAAGTGAGGAGAGGAGAGACAAAGTGTGGAGAGGAGAGACAAAGTGAGGAGAGGAGAGACAAAGTGTGGAGAGGAGAGACAAAGTGTGGAGAGGAGAGACAAAGTGAGGAGAGGAGAGACAAAGTGAGGAGAGGAGAGACAAAGTGTGGAGAGGAGAGACAAAGTGAGGAGAGGAGAGACAAAGTGAGGAGAGGAGAGACAAAGTGTGGAGAGGAGAGACAAAGTGTGGAGAGGAGAGACAAAGTGAGGAGAGGAGAGACAAAGTGTGGAGAGGAGAGACAAAGTGTGGAGAGGAGAGACAAAGTGAGGAGAGGAGAGACAAAGTGTGGAGAGGAGAGACAAAGTGTGGAGAGGAGAGACAAAGTGAGGAGAGGAGAGACAAAGTGTGGTGAGGAGAGACAAAGTGTGGAGAGGAGAGACAAAGTGAGGAGAGGAGAGACAAAGTGTGGAGAGGAGAGACAAAGTGTGGAGAGGAGAGACAATGTGAGGAGAGGAGAGACAAAGTGAGGAGAGGAGAGACAAAGTGAGGAGAGGAGAGACAAAGTGTGGTGAGGAGAGACAAAGTGTGGAGAGGAGAGACAAAGTGTGGAGAGGAGAGACAAAGTGTGGAGCGGAGAGACAAAGTGAGGAGATGAGAGACAAGGTGTGGAGAGGAGAGACAAAGTGAGGAGAGGAGAGACAAAGTGTGGAGAGGAGAGACAAAGTGAGGAGAGGAGAGACAAAGTGTGGAGAGGAGAGACAAAGTGTGGAGAGGAGAGACAAAGTGTGGAGAGGAGAGACAAAGTGAGGAGAGGAGAGACAAAGTGAGGAGAGGAGAGACAAAGTGTGGAGAGGAGAGACAAAGTGAGGAGAGGAGAGACAAAGTGAGGAGAGGAGAGACAAAGTGTGGAGAGGAGAGACAAAGTGTGGAGAGGAGATACAATGTGAGGAGAGGAGAGACAAAGTGAGGAGAGGAGAGACAAAGTGAGGAGAGGAGAGACAACGTGAGGAGAGGAGACAAAATTTTGTTTTTGAAAAGGTGTCTTCACAAGTTCATTTTAAAAACCTATTATTTCTCAGACACAGGACAACAGAAGTGTTAGGATTCACAGTGTGTGTGAGAGGTTGTGAGGGTGTGTGTGAGTGTGTGTGTGTACCTAGCTGAGCTTCCTAAATCTACTCTTCAAACAAAATACTAAAAGAAAACAAAAGTCATAAGACTAAGAGTGTGTAGAGGCAGAGCTGTTTTGTGTGTGAGAAGCATGTTGTCCAGCTCTAGTCATTATTATGTCAGTTGCAAGCTTGAATTTTGACCAACTCTCCTACCCCCTACCCCCACACTTGCCCTCCACTAACACACCACCCCCCCCCCCCCCCCCCACACCACCCCTCCCCCCAGCCTCATACATCCGGGGAAGCCAAGCATATCAAGTGTGTCTCCATAGCTGGCGACCTAATGAACAATGGGCAGAAACAAAAGGCCAGGCTAGAAGCTTGATTAACTGATCCTCTGATAGAATACAGAGAGGGGAACATGCCGTCAAGCTGCAGGTGTGTGTTAGAGAGAGAGAGAGAGAGAGAGAGAGAGAGAGAGAGAGAGAGAGAGAGAGAGAGAGAGAGAGAGAGAGAGAGAGAGAGAGACAGAGACAGAGACAGAGACAGAGACAGAGAGAGAGAGAGAGAGAGAGAGAGAGAGAGAGAGAGAGAGAGAGAGAGAGAGAGAGAGAGAGATAGAGATAGAGACAGAGACAGAGACAGAGACAGAGACAGAGACAGAGACAGAGACAGAGACAGAGAGAGAGAGAGAGAGAGAGAGAGAGAGAGAGAGAGAGAGAGAGACAGAGAGAGAGAAAGAGAGAAAGAGAGAGAGAAAGAAAGAGAGAAAGAGAGAAAGAAAGAGAGAGAGAGACAGAGACAGAGAGAGACAGAGACAGAGACAGAGAAAGAGAGAGAGAGAGACAGAGAGAGACAGAGAAAGAGAGAGACAGAGAGAGAGAGAGAGAGAGAGAGAGAGAGAGAGAGAGAGAGAGAGAGAGAGAGAGAGAGAGAGAGAGAGAGAGAGAGAGAGAGAGAGAGAGAGAGAGAGAGAGAGAGAGAGAGAAAAACCTGACTAGTAAGGATTATCCACATATCTAACGCACATCACCCCCCTTCTCTCTTTCTCGTGGTCTTTGTTTTTTCAGAAAAAGAAACGTACAAGGTTTTTCTCACGAGGCAGTGGGATGTCCGTGGCAGTCAGGGGCCCTTTCAGGGGTCTTAACTTTTAATTAAGTCGGAGTTGTCAGAAGAAAGCCGCATGCACGCACACGCACACAGAGTGCTGGCCAGCGCTCACGGTCATTAATTACAGCTATCTTTGTTTCTCTGTGAAAGAGAGGCCTCCTTTTCTGCTTGTGTAGACAGACACGCTCAGAGAGCACAGCTAACACTCTGCAAGGCCACACTGAGACACTAACCTCTCTCTTTCTGTCTCTCTTACTTCTGTCTTTCTGTCTCTTTTTGTCCTTCTTTATGTCCCTCTGCAACCAAACTCCATACATAAGAAATACTAATTCTTCCCCTGCTTTTCAGAGAGTACAGAGGGAGACACACAAAGAAAGAACCCAGCAGACGGCCATCTTGTTGTGAGCCACGATGAAGACAACAACATGTTCATGTGTTCTGCAGGGTTGGGGTCAATTACAATTTAATTCTCGAATTCACTCATGAAGTGAAAAATGTACGTTGAATTCAATTCGAATTTCAAACATTTTGACGTTATTGAAATTGAATTGAATTTGAATTGTAAAAACATTGAATGTTTGGAATGTCATTGGAATGTAATATTTGTACATTTCCCGGATAATGGAATTACTGGCCTTAGTATGAAACATTTACTGCAGAATTTGTTTTTGTATTTGTATTTATTCCGGATCCCCATTAGCTGTTGCCAAGGCAGCAGCTACTCTTCCTGGGGTCCAATCACAATTACATAGATAAAACAATACATAACCCAACACATTATTACACACTACTCTACCATAACATCTCTACAATACACAATAAATAATACAGCAAAATAACAATATTAAAATGTATATGTGTGTGTCAGTGGAGGCTGCTGAGGGGAGGACGGCTCATAATAATGTCTGGAATGGAGTCAATGGACTGGTATCAACCGCATGGAAACCACGTCTTTGATGTGTTTGATACCGTTCCATTGACTCCATTCCAGACATTATTATGAGCCGTCCTCCCCTCAGCAGCCTCCACTGGTGTGTAGAGTGGATGTGTTAGCATGTGTTTGCAAATGCTGTATGATATTTGAATCATTTCAGCTTGTATTTCTATATTTCCAGATAGCTAGGTTGTCTGAACAGTGATTAGCCTGAAAGCCCGAGGGAATTTCAATTGAGATTTGTGGAATTGTTGGGGATCATATTGAACGGGGAATTGAATTGTTGGGGATCATATTGAATGGGGAATTGAATTGTTGGGGATCATATTGAATAGGGAATTGAATTGTTGGAATTGACCTAACTTCGGAATTTACAAGAATTTAACTATCTCTCAATGTAAAGACAGAGCTGGAATTTGAATTGAATTAAATGGCATTTACAGGAAGATGGAATTGAATTAGAATTGAATTAGTGGAATGAACCCCAACCTGGTGTCCTGTGGTACATGACGACCCCAGACAATACTATTTATAATAACTAGGCCAGATGAACAAACTCTGCTGCTTCAGCGTGACACTCCTTTCAACAGAGCCACTCATATTGTTCTCACTTAATTCAACCTCTTTCTGACTACCGTTATCGTGTGTGTGTCAGTGTGTGTGTGCTTGAGGAGTACATGCAGAAATATGCAGGAAATGATAAATCTCATTCTCAGAGTTCTCCGAGACGGTAGATAAATTGAGTTCCCTTTTGAGCCAAGACTTTCAGTTTAACGCTAGTCATAATAATATACCTTTATCCTTCGCCCGGCTTGGATAATAATCATAACAACACATCCATTCTCTTCGCTTCTCGTAAAAGGACTCAACAGTCTTGAGTAGTTAGTCGGTTTCTACATTGAAAAGAGACAAATCTGAATCCGCTTTATCCTTTTAGAAATATTAATTTAAATCTCCATCAGCAGATTCCTGTGCGTTTCTTTAAGACCAGAACTAAAATAGTGTAGTTTTCTATTTTCCATTTAATGGTCGTCTCTGGCAGAGACAGTCAGGCAGGCGGCGGGGAGAGAGAGAGACAGACAGACAGAGAGACAGAGAGAGAGACAGAGAGAGTCAGGCAGGCGGTGGGGAGAGAGAGAGACAGAGACAGTCAGACAGGCGGCGGGGAGAGAGAGACAGAGACAGTCAGGCAGGCGGTGGGGAGAGAGAGACAGAGACAGTCAGGCAGGCGGCGGGGAGAGAGAGACAGAGACAGTCAGGCAGGCGGCGGGGAGAGAGAGACAGACAGACAGAGAGACAGAGAGAGAGACAGAGACAGTCAGGCAGGCGGTGGGGAGAGAGAGAGACGGACAGAGAGAGAGACAGACAGAGAGAGAGACAGTCAGGCAGGCGGCGGGGAGAGAGAGAGACAGACAGAGAGACAGAGAGAGAGACAGAGACAGTCAGGCAGGCGGCGGAGAGAGCGAGACAGAGACAGAGACAGAGATAGATTGTGAGAGTGACAGAGAGAAACAGACAGGGAGACGGAGAGAGAGAGAGACAGAGAGAGAGAAATAGATAGATAGAAAGAGAGACAGAGACAGAGAGAGAGACAGAGAGAAACAGAGACAGACAGAGAGAGACAGAGACAGAGATAGATACAGAGACAGCGAGAGAGAGAGAGAGAGACAGAGACAGATAGAGAGACATTGATAGAGAGACAGAGAGAGAGAGAGAGACAGTTGGCGGATTCTGGATTTATGGAGTTAGAGAGGAGCGGTTCTAGTGGCAACAGACTTTAGGAACCATTACACACACACACGCACACACGCACGCACGCACGCACGCACGCACGCACGCACGCAGGCAGGCAGGCAGGCAGGCAGGCAGGCAGGCAGGCAGGCACGCACGCACACACACACACACACACACACACACACACACACACACACACACACACACACACACACACACACACACACACACACACACACACACACACACACACACACACACACACACACACACAGACACACACACACACACAAGCTCGCTATTTCAGTGATGGAGCGCTCTCATACTCTTTCACATCTCGTGTGTGTGTTTCCTTTCCTTCTCTGGGTGTGTGGATTAGTGTTTTTGGCAAACAACCAACAGGGTTAGAGCTGCAGTGCTCCCCGAGGACCAATCAGATTCTACTAACGATACGTCCCATGGTGCCCCTCAAGATGCCAGTACAAAATATCTCTCTTTTCCACCGTGTGTGTGTTGTGTGTGTTGACGGTGGGGCGAAGGGAGGTGCAGTGACAAACAATGCAAATTACAACACAGGGGACTCCCAATCATCTGTCAAGCACCAGACACTGGACCCCCCCCCCCCCCCCCCCCCCCCCCCCCCCCCCCACACACACACACACACACACACACACACACACCTCACCAAACCAAAGCACAGGGGAGCTTCGTACCTGTCAAATCTACAACCCACCCCTTGTTTCCTTTCCCCAAATCCCAGGGAAGGGTGTGTGTGTGTGTGTGTGTGTGTGTGTGTGTGTGTGTGTGTGTGTGTGTGTGTGTGTGTGTGTGTGTGTGTGTGTGTGTGTGTGTGTGTGTGTGTGTGTTTCTTCTCTGACAGAAATAGTTTATTTATTTATGCAGACCTGGATGTTTACAAAACACCTTTCACCCCTCCCTCATCCGCCTCTCCTGTCCTCTCCCTCATCCTCCTCTCCTGTCCTCTCCCTCATCCTCCTCTCCTGTCCTCTCCCTCATCCTCCTCTCCTGTTGAATGTTGCTATTTCTGATTCATCTGTTCTTTCTTCTGTGACAAAACAGCCTCATTAACAGAATACTTAATAAGACAGACAGCGTTTCACAAGTAGTTTTTACTTCTCTTCCTCTCTCTCTCTCTCTCTCTCTCGCTCTCAATTCCTACATTGGTAAAATGAAAGAAAAAAAGTCCTTCAAAGAGAAAGAAGCATCTGTTTTCATCCTAAACCAGAAGAAAAATTAGGACATTCTATGTCAACATGACTTTTCCCTGTTATTAAGCACTATTGAACACATACTGTAGCTAAAATAACCCTTGGTATAACTACCCTGGAACCTACCAACACCACAGCTATGCCTTAATAACATGTGTGTATGTGTGTTGAAATGGACAGACTTCTCTCTGCCCCCTCTCTGTATTGGGTTCTATCTCTCCTTCCATCAGCAGTTTTGGGGTAATGCAGTTTAGGGGGGTAATGCAGTTTGAGGTAATGCAGTTTTGGGTTAATGCAGTTTAGGGGGGTAATGCAGTTTGAGGTAATGCAGTTTTGTGGTAATGCAGTTTTGTGGTAATGCAATTTTGTGGTAATGCGATTTTGTGGTAATGTAGTTTTGGGGTAATGTATAATTTTGGGGTAAAGCTCACTTGTTTTGTTCTTCTTTTGGAACCCAGCCAGTTTCCGCTGTAATTCTATAGGCTCTGCAGCCCCCGGGGACTCAAAAACAACTACCTGCTACAACAAAAGCATGTTTGTTCATTGAAAGAATTTTATAATTCCATCAGTGCCACTTCCTTCCTTCCTTCCTTCCTTCCTTCCTTCCTTCCTTCCTTCCTTCCTTCCTTCCTTCCTTCCTTCCTTCCTTCCTTCCTTCCTTCCTTCCTTCCTTCCTTCCTTCCTTCCTTCCTTCCTTCCTTCCTTCCTTCCTTCCTTCCTTCCTTCCTCCCTCCCTCCCTCCCTCCCTCCCACATGTTAACAGTAACCACTGTTACCCGGAGCAATAGATGTAGTGCCATATCACTGGGGATGGAACCACTGGCAACCTGGCTCTAACATTCCTGCTGGAGAGAGGTATGCCAATGCTACGCACACACACCTGCTCTCACACACATGCACACTCACACACACACGCACATGTGAAAATCACACACACACACTCTCTCCTTTCTTCCTATCTGTCTCTCTCTCCCCGTCTCTCTCTCTCTCTCTCTCTCTCTCTCCCCTTTCTCTCTCTCTCTCTCTCTCTCTCTCTCTCTCTCTCTCTCTCTCTCTCTCTCTCCTCTCTCTCTCTCTCTCTCTCTCCCTCTCTCTCTCTCTCTCCCTCTCTCCCCTCTCTCTCTCTCTCTCTCTCTCTCTCTCTCTCTCTCTCTCTCTCTCTCTCTCTCTCTCTCTCTCTCTCTCTCTCTCTCTCTCTCTCTCTCTCTCTCTCTCTCTCTCTCCCCTTTCTCTCTCTCTCTCTCCCCTTTCTCTCTCTCTCTCTCTCTCTCTCTCCCTCTCTTCCCTCTCTCCCCTCTCTCTCTCTCTCTCTCTCCATCTCTCTCTCTCTCTCCATCTCTCTCTCTCTCAATTCAATTCAATTTAAGGGCTTTATTGGCATGGGAAACATATGTTTACATTGCCAAAGTGAAATAGATAATAAACAAAAGTGAAATAAACAATAAATAAAAATAACAGTAAACATTACTCTCTCTCTCCCCTGCTTTCACAAATCTAAAGGAATGTATAAATTGCTTATCCTATTTATCCTTCCCTCTCTCTCCATCACATATGATTAGAGGCTGTGGCTTTCCAGCCAGTCCAGTGCAGGGCAGGGCTCAAATTGGTTAGCTTAGCGCAGGTCATGTAATAACAATAATCATCTTAGCAAATGGCCGCCAAGCTAAACAAATGAATTAGCACAATGACTCTTTCACTGGCTGGGCCATCCAGCAGCTCCTCTCTGTCTCTGATGAGGCTTGCTGGGAGTTTTCTGGGAGCTGCGGTTATCTGTGAATAATATAGCAACCACACCCATGGTGTGTGTTTGTGTGTCTGTGTGTGTGTGTGTGTGTGTCTGTGTGTGTGTGTGTGTGTGTGTCTGTGTGTGTGTGTGTGTGTCTGTGTGTGTGTGTGTGTCTGTGTGTGTGTCCAAAATGAAAAAATCCCTGTACCATGGTTGCTTGTGCGTCAAGCGGTCCGACATCTCCGTAAACCTGTCATTTCTCTAAGCCTCGTCTCTGAGCTCATGTTGACCATCTCCTCTGTCCTCTACTTCACAGTCACTCACCCTGACTACATACAATGACAGTCACTCACCCTGACTACATACAATGACAGTCACTCACCCTGACAACATACCAACAGTCACTCACCCTGACAACATACACTGACAGTCACTCACCCTGACAACATACACTGACAGTCACTCACCCTGACAACATACACTGACAGTCACTCACCCTGACAACATACACTGACAGTCACTCACCCTGACAACATACACTGACAGTCACTCACCCTGACAACATACACAGACAGTCACTCACCCTGACAACATACACTGACAGTCACTCACCCTGACAACATACACTGACAGTCACTCACCCTGACAACATACACTGAGTCACTCACCCTGACAACATACACTGACAGTCACTCACCCTGACAACATACACAGATAGTTTCTCACTCACCCTGACAACATACACTGACAGTCACTCACCCTGACAGCATACACTGACAGTCACTCACCCTGACAACATACACTGACAGTCACTCACCCTGACAACATACACTGACAGTCACTCACCCTGACAACATACACTGACAGTCACTCACCCTGACAACATACACAGACAGTCACTCACCCTTACAACATACACTGAGTCACTCACCCTGACAACATACACTGACAGTCACTCACCCTGACAACATACACAGATAGTATCTCACTCACCCTGACAACATACACTGACAGTCACTCACCCTGACAGCATACACTGACAGTCATTCACCCTGAAAACATACAGAGAAAGTCACTCCTGACAACATACACAGACAGTCACTCACCCTGACAACATACACTGACAGTCACTCAACCTGAAAATATACGCTGACAGTCACTCACCTTGACAACATATACTGATAGTCAGTCACCCTGACAACATACACAGTCGCTCACCCTGACAACATACACTGACAGTCACTCCCCCTGACAACATAAACAGACAGTCACTCACCCTGACAACATATACTGATAGTCACTCACCCTGACAACATACACAGTCACTCACTCTGACAACATACACAGTCACTCACACTGACAACATACACAGTCAGTCACCCTGACAACATACACAGTCACTCACCCTGACAACATATACTGATAGTTACTCATCCTGACAACATACACAGTCACTCACCCTGACAACATATACTGATAGTCACTCACCCTGACAACATATACAGAAAGTCACTCACCCTGACAACATACACAGTCACTCACTCTGACAACATACACAGTCACTCACCCTGACAACATACACAGTCACTCACCCTGACAACATACACAGTCACTCACCCTGACAACATACACAGTCACTCACCCTGACAACATACACAGTCACTCACCCTGACAACATACACAGTCACTCACCCTGACAACATACACAGTCACTCACCCTGAGAACATACAGAGACAGATATCTCGCTCTCAGAGTTGAGAAATAATATATTTCAAAAACCATACGGGGGCCATTCTTGTTGTTTTCCCTCTAAGAAACTAGGAGACCGGTATGAAGTGACCTACTGCCTCCCTCCTCCGCTTCTCTCAAACCCTAGGAGACTGGTTAAATGTCCAGCACCACATTTTCCTAACGGAAACGCACGCACGCACGCACGCACGCACGCACGCACGCACGCACGCACGCACGCACGCACACACACACACACACACACACACACACACACACACACACACACACACACATATACATATACATATACATAAACAAACAGACACACATACAGTTGAAGTCAGAAGTTTATACAGTTATGTTGGAGTCATTAAAACTCGTTTTTCAACCACTCCACAAATTCCTTGTTAATAAACTATAGTTTTGGCAAGTTGGTTAGGACATCTACTTTATGCATGACACAAGTCATTGTTCCAACAATTGTTTACAGACAGATTATTTCACTTATAATTCACTGTATCACAATTCCAGTGGGTCAGAAGTTTTCATACACTAAGTTGACTGTGCCTTTAAACAGCTTGGAAAATTCCAGAAAATGATGTCATGGCTTTAGAAGCTTCTGATAGGCTAATTGACATCATTTGAGTCAATTGGAGGTGTACCTGTGGATGTATTTCAAGGCCTATATTCCAACTCAGTGCCTCTTAGCTTGACATCATGGGAAAATCAAAAGAAATCAGCCAAAACCTCAGAAAAAAACATTATAGACCTCCACAAGTCTGGTTCATCCTTGGGAGCAATTTACAAATGCCTGAAGGTACCACGTTCATCTGTAAAAACAATAGTACGCAAGTATAAACATCATGGGACCATGCAGCCGTCATACCACTCAGGAAGGAGACGCGTTCTGTCTCCTAGAGATGAACATACTTTGATACGAAAAGTGCAAATCATTTCCAGAACAACAGCAAAGGACCTTGTGAAGATGCTGGAGGAAACAGGTACAAAAGTATCTATATCCACAGTAAAACGAGTCCTATAACGACATAACTTGAAACGCTCAGCAAGGAAGAAGCCACTACTCCAAAACCGCCATAAAAAAGCCAGACTACGGTTTGCAACTGCACATGGGGACAAAGATCGTACTTTTTGGAGAAATGTCCTCTGGTCTGATGAAAAAAAAATAGAACTGTTTGGCCATACTGACCATCGTTATGTTTGGAGGAAAAAGGGGGAGGCTTGCAAGCTGAAGAACCTCATCCTAACCATGAAGCACGGGGGTGGCAGCATCATGTTGTGGGGGTGCTTTGCTGCAGGAGGGACTGGTGCACTTCACAAAATAGATGGCATCTTGAGGAAGGAAAATTATGTGGATATATTGAAGCAACATCTCAAGACATCAGTCAGGAAGTTAAAGCTTGGTCGCAAATGGGTCTTCCAAATGGACAATGACCCCAAGCATACTTCCAAAGTTGTGGCAAAATGGCTTAAGGACAACAAAGTCAAGGTATTGGAGTGGCCATCACAAAGCCCTGACCTCAATCCTATAGACAATTTGTGGGCAGAACTGAAAAAGTGTGTGCGAGCATGGAGGCCTACAAACCTGACTCAGTTACACCAGCTCTGTCAGGAGGAATGGGCCAAAATTCACCTAACTTATTGTGGGAAGCTTGTGGAAGGCTACCCGAAACGTTTGACCCAAGTTAAACAATTTAAAGGCAATGCTACCAAGTACTAATTGAGTGTATGTAAACTTCTGACCCACTGGGAATGTGATGAAAGAAATAAAGCTGAAATAAATCATTCTCTCTACTATTATTCTGACATTTCACATTTTAAAAATAAAGTGGTGATCCTAACTGACCTAAAACAGGGAATTTTTACTGGGATTAAATGTCAGGAATTGTGAAAAACTGAGTTAAAATGTATTTGGCTAAGTTGTATGTAAACTTCCGACTTCAACTGTATCTTTCAGAGGTGACGTAAGTGTATCTGACACATAGGGGCAGAGGTCAATCTGAAGTTCACGGCTTTTTGACCCCATGACCCTCCTCTAGAAAACATGAGTTCACACTCCAGCTAGCTGGCAGACATATCAAACTCAGGCAGGTTATATACAGCCCATAGAATGATAATGAGCCATACTATGGACTTAAAAGCTGTGTCTGTTCAGCTAATTCTACTAATATGTTATAACCAGCAGCACTGAATTTGCCTTGTGCTATATCTAATAGTAGTCATATGTAGAATGTCCTAGATAAACCATGTTTAAAAATATGAACACCATCTTAGTGTGTTGAAACACAAGCTGAAGATGTTTCATTTGCATATCTCGTCAACCTTTTAGCCTAATCCCTGGGTTGACAGAGAGACAGCAGAGCACGCGCACACACACGCCAGTGAAGGTTCTGGTCTCCCCTTGTCTGTGTAATGGACTTGTATTTACATTAAGGAGATTTAGATGGAGGACTCCAACACTTAGATCCCATTACACTTCCTGACCTGCCCATTAGGCCTAGGAGCTCTGCTTGTCTTCACTACCAGGTGACAAAGACCAGAGGACAGGGAGGAGAGGCCTATACATATGCTTTAGACGAGCCTACAGATTGCTGATGCAAGCATTCAACCTTCTGTGAATGTCTAGTTGTCTACTAGTCTTAGTGATACAACTGCTAACAACCACACTTTCTATCTGTGTGTTCTGGATACAGCGAGAACAGTGTCGCCTGGAGATCTATTTACTAAATGCACATTCCTACGGCAGAAAAGGAGAGGATTGTCTCCCCAACCCATCGCATGGTTTCACTTAGCAGGAAACAAAAGGTGCTGAGAACAAGACAGTCAGCTGTAAGCTGAATTACAGTGGGCTGGATCCTTGGGAGAAAAATAACTATATGACTGAACTCAAGAGGCCGAATCAAAATGTCTGACAGTCTGGTTTCTTTATGCAGCTAGTAAGCCATCTCAGTTGTACTCTCACACACACGTAAACACACGTTCTCTCTCACTCACACTGTACCCTCACACACAGAGAGACACAATCCCCACCCCACCACCTAACTCCATCTGATATAGCTGCTTTGCATACACACTCCTCTAAAACCCAGTTCTTTCATCCTCCCTCCTTCCTCTCTACACGACTCTACAGTAATAGTCCCCTATTGGCATCCTATTAACTACAGGGATGTGTGTGTGTGTCTGTGTGTGTGTCTGTGTGTCAAGAGATAATTTAACTGGTGTGTGTTCATTCTCTGCTGACACAATAAGAGCAGCTCTTCAGCTGCTGATTTGCATATTTCAACAGACATTTCAAACGTTACCCCCCTCCCACCCCACACACACACACACACACTCCCTGAACCCCGTCCCCCTCACACACACTCCCTGCCCGCCCTCCCCCTTCCTTTTTAGGATGGCACGCTTGATGCTCCACTTTGTACAATGGGCAAATGCATGCTATTGTGTGTAAGAATCACTTTCTCAATGCCTTTCTTCTCCTCCCCACTTCTCACTCTCCGACACGGAGAGACACTTGCACGCACAGACCAACAAACACAGATACACACCGGCAAACAGGTAGCAGTGCTATCGTATGGAGCTCCTAGCTGATAGTCCCTAACTCCTAGCTCCTTTCCTCCTATCTCCTAGCTCTTAGCTCTAGTGTTTGCCCAGGTCTGGCAGGCTGTGTAAAGGAAGGACATTGTTTCCCTGTGAAAAGGCTTTAGCCCCGGTCTGCATACCAGCCACCACTCAACATACCAGCGGACACTTTGAAGATTACTCCAATGTTTGCCTTTGTTCCCCCCACAGAGAGAGAAAGGGAGGGAGGGGGAGAGAGGAAGGGAGTGAGGGAGGGGGAGAGAGAGAGAGAGAGAGAGGGAGTGAGGGGGGGGGGGAGAGAGAAACAGGTCCGCAAGAGATATAACTCATGGAGTGTGTGTGTGGTGTAGCTTTAGAAACTGTACTGTGCTCCAAAAAAAAATGCAGTCATTCATGCGACTTCATGGCTTGGCGATTCATGGCGATTCATGGCGATTCATAGCGATTCATGGCGATTCATGGCGATTCATGGCGATTCATAGCGATTCATGGCGATTCATGGCGATTCATGGCTTAAAATAAAATATGAATGCTGCATATTACTGTTGCTAGTATAAAATATAAGAGCAGAGAGGGAGAGAGAGAGAGTAACAACAAGACCATTGGCCATCTGTCTCTCTCTATCGCTCAGAGTGAATGCTTTTATAGAGGCAGAATCCTCTGGAACAATTCAAATAAAAACAATAATTGAACTAAACGTGCTGATACAAAGCAGAGTTAATCCTGAACTAGTACGTTTCTTTCTATCAGCTCTGTTTCATAGCATTAAGGATTACTCTGCACAGGACTAAGCTGGATGAACCGAGAGGAGGTCAGTCACAATGTGCTGCCTGGCCTATGTATGTGTGTGTGTCTGGAAACAGCAGCACGTCAGATCAGCTCCCTCTTGCTGGGTAATCGACTATTTGGTCTCTACTTATCTATTCACTATCTATTCACTGAGCACCTAATGGTCAAAATCAATTACAGGAGGAATGCTTTATACAGGCTAGTCCGATAATGAGAGAGAGAGAGAGAGAGAGAGAGAGAGAGAGAGAGAGAGAGAGAGAGAGAGAGAGAGAGAGAGAGAGAGAGAGAGAGAGAGAGAGAGAGAGAGAGAGAGACAGAGACAGAGACAGAGACAGAGACAGAGACAGAGACAGAGACAGAGACAGAGAGAGAGAGATAAAAAGAGCAGAGTAAAGAGGTCTGACGGAGGCAGATTAACTCCCATCGATTGGTTATTGATCAGGACTAGAGTTAAGGAAGGTTTTAGTTCAAGTTCATTCCTATCGATACCTTGATAGCTTTATATGAGGGGACTAGCGTAAAATCGTTTGTGCATACATTCAAATCATTCCGTTTTCTCTGCATTAACATCTGGGCAAGATATGTTGGACCCCAGGATGACTAGCTTTCGCCATTGGCGTAATATGTCATAAGAGTTGACAACTTTTCATCACACTGTCATGACCCATATGTTTACACGTGTTGTGACATACACTGCCTTCACCCCTTGACCTTTTGTATTACATTTCGATTTTGTGCAACTGATCTAAGCACAATACCCAACAATGTCAAAGTGGATTTTTTTTAATGAAAAATGAAAGTCAACAAGTATTCAACCCCTTTTATGACAAACCTAAATAGGTTCAGGAGGAGAAATGTGCTTAACAAGTCACATAATAAGTTGAATGGACTCACTCTTTGTGCAATACTAGTGTTTAATATGATTTTTGAATGACTACCTCATCTCTGTACCCCACACATACAATTATATGGAAGGTCCCTCAGTCGAGCAGTGAATTTCAAGCACAGATTCAACCACAAAGACCAGGGAGGTTTTCCAATGCCTCGCAAAGAAGGGCACCTATTGGTAGAAGGGTAAAAAAAATAATAACAGACATTGAATATCCCTTTGAGCATGGTGACGTTATTAATTACACTTTGAATTGTGGATTAATACACCCAGTCACTACAAAGATACAGGTGTCCTTCCTAACTCAGTTGCCGGAGAGGAAGGAAAACGCTCAGGGATTTCACCCTGAGCCCAATGGTGACTTTAAAACAGTTACAGAGTTTAATGGCTGTGATAGGAGAACACTGAGGATGGATCGCCAACATTGTAGTTACAGAGTGAAAACAAGGAAGTCTGTACAGAATACAAATATTACAAAACATGCAGCTTGTTTGCAATAAGGCGCTAAAGTAATACTGCAGAAAATGTGCCAAATAAATGAACTTTTTGTCCTAAATACAAAACATTATGTTTGGGGCAAATCCAACACATCACTGAGTTTCACTCTTGATATTTTCAAGCATGGTGGTGGCGGCATCACGTTATGGGTATGCTCGTCATCGGCAACGACTAGGGAGTTTGTTTTATGGTAAAAAGAAAACGAATAGAGCTAATGGCTAAATCCTAGAGGAAAACCTGGTTCAGTCTGTTTCCAACAGACACTGGGAGACATGTTCACCTTTCAGCAGGACAATACCCTAAAACTCAAGGTCAAATATACACTGGAGTTGCTTATCAAGACAACATTGAATGCTCCTGAGTGGCCGAGTTACGGTTTTGACTTAAATCGGCTTGAAAATGTATGGCAAGACTTGAAAAGGACTGTCTAGCAAGGATCAACTTGACAGAGCTTGAAGAGCTTAAAAAATAATAATGGGCAGAAATTGTACAGTCCAGGTGTGGACAACTCTTAGAGACTTAACCAGAAAGACTCACAGCTGTAATCAGTGCCAAATGTGATTCTAACATGTATTGACTGAGGGGGTAGAATACTTATCTAATCAAGATACATTATAGTTTTTTAAAATTCATCTTTAAAAAAAGAAGAGATGTTTTCTTTCACTTTGACATCACAATATTCTGTGTAGATCATTGACAAAAAATGACAATGAAATCAATTTTAATCCCACTTTGTAACACAACAACCTGTGGAAAAAGTCAAGGGGAACACTTTCTGGCACATGCTGTAAATTAAGCACTAATTTCAATGTCAGATGATTTCAAGGGCTCAAATTGATGCTCATACTTCCAGCCACATAAACAAATCTGTAATTACATCATTACATCAAATGAAATCAGATCAGAGCATCAAAGGGCATAAGTCTGGAGAATGACTTTCCTTCAGCATCATATTAATAATCACCATGCTAACTTCTGTTAGCCGCTAGTCACTAGCTGATCTAGCGTCCATTCTGTCAGCGAGCCACCCTTTGTTAAGGACAGGGGGATAAAGTCCCATGAGAAATGGAGGGGTGGAAGGGTAGAGGGTGGATGAATCAGGGAGAAAGGGGGGTTAAGATGAAATGACAAACTCCTGCCTCTCTTTGTTCCTCGCCAAGCGATGTTCCTTTTTGTGGTGTGATGGTCCCGTACCCCTGCATCCACCTCTCCTCTCCCCTCTCCCTCTATCCACCTCTCTCCCCTGTCCCCTGGCTCCCTGCATCCACCTCTCCTCTCCCCTCTCCCTCTATCCAACTCTCTCCCCTGTCCCCTGGCTCCCTGCATCCACCTCTCCTCTCCCCTCTCCCTTTATCTACCTCTCTCCCCTGTCCCCTGGCTCCCTGCATCCACCTCTCCTCTCCCCTCTCCCTTTATCCACCTCTCTCCCCTGTCCCCTGGCTCTCTGCATCCACCTCTCCTTTCCCCTCTCCCTTTATCCACCTCTCTCCCCTGTCCCCTGCATCCCCCTCTCCTCCTCCCTATTCCATCCCTCCCTCCTCTCCCCTCTCCCTCTATCCATCTCTCTCCCCTGTCCCCTTGATCCCTACATCCTTCTCCACTCTGTCCCTCCATCTCGCTTCCTCTCACCTCTATCTCTCCTTCCCTCCCCCCTTCTGGTGGTCTGTAAGCAACCCCCTCCCTTCGTCTGTTCCCTCCCGCCCTCCCTTACTCTGTCCCCCTGCTATCGTTCCCATACCTGTCATGGTAGATCTGTGGAAAGTCTTCACAGTCTCCTGCACACAGACAAACGCCCTGACCTGGACCAACTGACCCTCGGGGGGGGGGGGGGGGGGTCACACATCTGGCTATTAATGTCACAGCATCTCTAAAATGGTATCTCCCAACTCACAGCTCACCAGAGCTGAGGACGGCCCTGTGTGTTCCCTCAGGGAGGAAAAGAGGAGATAGCGAGAGGGGGAGGGGCTCAACTATGGCAATTAAACAATACATAGTGACTGTCAATCAAAGCTTATATCAATGCTGCGATGACCATCTGGTGGTGGTGAAGAAATAGGAGAGATTCCTAGTATTATTGTGAATGGCATATCTTTGAGGATTATTAGGGAAGGGGGGGAGAGAAGCCTGTCCATTTGAACACACACACACACACACACACACACACACACACACACACACACACACACACACACACACACACACACACACACACACACACACACACACACACACACACACACACACACACACACACACACACACACACACACACACACACACATCTGTCTTTAGTCTTTAATTACTAGCATCACCCCCACCCTCGGACCTCTGAAAGATTTCCATTGTAATCCTGATACAGGTGAAAACTGAAACGATTTGAGTAATGTACTAACCCCAACCCTACACCACTAGACT
>NC_092093.1:68546653-68574153 GCF_045679555.1 Salvelinus alpinus
GTCAATGCAGTGTGTATGTGTGTGTGTGTGTGTGTTGTGTGTGTGTATGTGTGTGTTTGTGTTTCTGTGTGGTCCTGTACCACGCAACACTGACCATGAACATTCTCCACTGTAAATGATCCCTACTGTACCTCAAAGCGCAGCACACACACACTCAGAATACACGCATTCAGCACAGACACACACATTCAGTACCTCCACACACGTGGATGTGTGAATCTCACACTCTGTACCCGGGCAGGCGCTCCAGCTCTTGTGAATGGCACTGACAGATTTACTACTCTGTCCATCTGTATTAAGTCCTGTGTTTATTATCCAGAGTCATATCTCTGCCATACATCATCATTCTCTACATCATTCTCAACACTACCCAAACACAGGCTGGGCCAGCTATAGACACGCCATGGTACGTGCTACAGTACTCTTTAATACGGCCTGATCTACCTGCAGCTAGATGGCTAGCTCACAAGCTATCACACAGCCAGATACTAACATCTGCCTGCTCACACCTCACATCTGCAGTGCAGAGTTGCATTGCCAAGAGTTAACTCTTTGGAGAGAAGGATTTTCATTTGACAGGTAGACAGACACTGTGTTCCATTTTGCAGTTTTCTAGTCTGGAATTCTAGACTGTTCTATTTTTGCATAATCCAATCCAAAACCCTGCAATTAATTCTCTAATCTAGAATCATTCAGATTTATTGTGGAATTCTAAAGTCAGAATCCAGAATGCTGTTTTGAGTGTTCTAGATGTGTTAGTGGTCCATTTTGATGGCATCAATTACGATTAACCAGAAGTTATTAACAGGAACCACCAAGTCCTTCGACGTTAACCAAGCAGTATCTGAGACAATGAGCTTAAAGAAGGATCAGATTGGTTCCTCAGAAAAGTTACTTCCTGCATTAGGATTAACGTATGCGCCCTAAACTAGAGAGAGCGAGAGAGGGAAAGAGGGGGTAGGTAAAGAGAGATATGGAGGTAGAGAGAGAGAAAGAGAGAGGAGAGAGGAAGATGAAGAGATAGAGACAGAAATAGCCCTCCTCCTGCTACTCTCATCTGGCCTCCTGTTGTAAAGTCTGGAAACCTTTCCGTCCTGAATCCCCTCAGATCTCTACTGAGCTACAAAGCAGCAATAAAGTCTGAATATGCTTTTTGTTTGCATCTTCCACCGTTTCACAGATCCTCAGTGTTCTAGACCCATATGGGAAGGTAGTCAACACTTTGTTCTCTTTGTGTGTGGGGCCAAGCCAGGGCGGGCAGAGCAGAGCAGAGGCAGGCCACTCCCATGGGTCTTTCACCTCCACACATAAAAGAAAAGGTGTTTTTCTGGTCAAAAAAATACATATTTTTTTTCTTTCTCCTCCGCTCATGCTTTACTGCCATCTGACTATGGGTAAAAAAAGTCTGAATCCTGCCAAACGCATTAAAGCCAGCATCTGTCCAACAGATTTGTGTAGCCGGTACAGAGTGTATGTGGGTGGGGGGGGGGGGGGGGGGGGGGGTACAAGGGTAGCTGAGTGCATGGAGAGGGTGGTGGATGACCCTCTCCCCTACAGCATTAGCCAAAGGTAAATCGCTCGCTAGGAAGCTGAACATAGACACATGCCACAGATATGGGTTAAAAAGGCATTATGGCCCAGGGAGCACAACAATCTCTTCATCATTCTATTATATGTTGGCACAATGTAAAAAACATGGAAGATCAGCCACATGATGTATAATACTATCCCCGTCCATCCATATAACATAGTCATTCTTCCAATCTTTCTTTCACAGGATATTGCTGTACCAATAAGGGAGGACTTACACAGACCAGACCAGACCTCTACAAATCCTCCAGCTTCGGTCTAACCAGGGAGGGTGTCCACACATTCCCATTGCTCTGGGGTTTTAAAGCAAGGCCTCCAAATTCCACAGGCGATTCTGGGAATCCCCCCCCCCCCTCTCTCTGGCCACGACAGCTACTCTTCCCTTCTCTCTCTCTGCCCACGTCACCCCCCCTTCTCTCTCTCTGCCCACATCACCCCCCCTTCTCTCTCTCTGGCCACGACGGCTACTCTTCCCTTCTCTCTCTCTGCTCCCCCTTCTCTCTCTCTGCTCCCCCTTCTCGCTCTCTGCTCCCCCCTCTCTCTCTCTGCTCCCCCCTTCTCGCTCTCTGCTCCCCCTTCTCTCTCTGCTCCCCCTTCTCTCTCTCTGCTCCCCCTTCTCTCTCTGCTCCCCCTTCTCTCTCTGCTCCCCCTTCTCTCTCTCTGCTCCCCCTTCTCTCTCTCTGCTCCCCCTTCTCTCTCTCTGTTCCCCCTTCTCTCTCTCTGTTCCCCCTTCTCTCTCTCTGCTCCCCCTTCTCTCTCTGCTCCCCCTTCTCTCTCTGCTCCCCCTTCTCTCTCTCTGCTCCCCCTTCTCTCTCTCTGCTCCCCCTTCTCTCTCTGCTCCCCCTTCTCTCTCTCTGCTCCCCCTTCTCTCTCTCTGCTCCCCCTTCTCTCTGCCCATGACGGCTACTCTTCCCTTCTCTTGTCTGTCTCACTCACTCTTTGCTCACGGTTTGATAACTTACAAACCCATAGACTTTGTGTGTGAGTGTGTGTGTGTGTATGACACCATAAACTAAACTATTATCTAAGAGCCTGATGTAGGATTGCTTTTCACCCTAGTCTCCTTTTTCAGAGAAAATAAATTGTTATACTGATATGGTTATACTTTAAATTGCCTTGGAGTTGGTCTTGTACCTTTGCCTTTAATCATTGCTAATAAAAACTCATTTTTCCCTATTATGATTTAATGGCTGCCAATGTCTTATGTAGCCGAGCTGGCTACTGTCAGACACTAAATCAACTGCTGTGAACACACAGCCAAGAGCTGAGCTACAGGACACACACATACCCCCCCCCACACAGTGTCAGATGTTGTTAGGCCTGGTCAATAGATCCTCATTAGGTTCATATAGTGCAGTAGATCCTTCAGGTCAGGATCCTGGGAAAACAGTCTTTTCACACTATAAACTATTTCTTTCTCTCTGTCTCTGAGGGACCTGTTTATATAATGTTTACAGTGTTCTAAGATGTTCTCTGTGTGTGTGTGTGTGTGTGTGTGTGTGTGTGTGTGTGTGTGTGTGTGTGTGTGTGTGTGTGTGTGTGTGTGTGTGTGTGTGTGTGTGTGTGTGTGTGTGTGTTGTGTGTGCGTTGTGCTGTGTGTGCGTGTGTGTGACACTGTTGCATGGTGGCCTTTTCTGTCTGTGACCACAGTATGCCGCCAACGCTTATCTATGTTTATAACAGAACTCAATTAACTTTGATTTCAGACATCATATTAATACCAGTGAAAATACTCTCTCCTTTCACTCTTACAGGAAAGAGTGAGATGGATAAGGGAGGAGGTAGGAGAGAGGGCTGATAGAAGCAGAGAGGAGAGGGAGCTAAATCAGCTCTACCTGTTGGTTAATGGCTAATATAAGCCAGGTGGTGCCAGAATGCCAATCTCTAACACCCTGCAACAAACACAGGGCCACCACTAATAGGCCTCACGTAACAACGCCTTACAAACCACTGGCTGGATGACATCATGCTGTTATAGAGGCCTAGGCCCTGTTGCATAATCACTGTATTATGCCGCTGCGTTGTCTGGTGTGTTGGTGGCTGTCGTGTGTACGGTGGGAGCGTTATGTTATAACAGGAGTGACTGGTACCTTGTACAGCCTAATGGCAGCCTCGTGTCGCTGGTTGGTGGCGTGCAGCCGCAGTTTATCCACGCTGTTGCTGTAGTAGTCGCACGCGTTGCATTTCAGGTGCACAGGGTTGCCGATGGCGACGCACTTTAACCTCCACTGGTTGGCTTTCCCTCCTTCCTTGATGTGCGCCACCAGCTGCTGTTTCTGCATGTGTTTGTCTGTCTTACAGTGCAGCTGGAAGTTGGCCTTGAGCTGGGTGTTGTAAGTACACAGTTTGCACTGGTACACATCTCCCACAATGCCACGCCACTCGTCCTCGGGCAGGGTGCGTTCTGCGTTGACATGGGCGCCCAGCGCCTCCAGGCTATCGGAGGTGAAGCGACTGCAGACAGAACACTGGTAGAGGCGGAGCGACGGGTCGCTGATGGGCGGAGAGAGCTCACCACTGCCTCCAGCGCCCCTGCCGCCGGAGAAGACAGACAGGTCATCAGCCATCAGCTGACCACTGGCTAGACGCAGCTCCGCAGACAAGTCATTATTCACTGGGGACAAAGAGAGAGAGAGGGATGGTCAGAGAGGGTGGCGGGTAGAAAGAGAAAGAGGGAGATATGGTGGTCAGGAAGACAAGAGGGATACGAGAGAGAGAAAGAGGAAAATGAAAGAAGAGAAGATAGAGTGAGCAGGAAAGAAAGATAATGAGAGTGAAAGTAGGTGAAACGCACAACGTACAACCAATAAAGAAAGCGAGAAAGCAGACAGAGAAAGACAAAGAGGATAGAAAAGCAGACAGAGAAAGACAAAGAGGATAGAAAAGCAGACAGAGAAAGACAAAGAGGATAGAAAAGCAGACAGAGAAAGACAAAGAGGATAGAAAAGCAGACAGAGAAAGACAAAGAGGATAGAAAAGCAGACAGAGAAAGACAAAGAGGATAGAAAAGCAGACAGAGAAAGACAAAGAGGATAGAAAAGCAGACAGAGAAAGACAAAGAGGATAGAAAATCAGACAATGAAAGACAAAGAGGATAGAAAAGCAAACAGATGTACACGTCAACGGAGGAAGAGGAGAGGGAGGGCTGGATGAAGTAAAGAGAAAAAAAAAGACTGCCTTTTTTTGTTAAATGAGATGAAGCGGGGAAGAGCAGCTAGAAAGGGGAGAAGAGCTTCAGCGTAGGGGTGTAGGCCTCAGTCACACAAAAGGATTGGATCAAATAAAGCCTTGCACAGACCCTATGGCTCCATACAAAGCCTTGACTATAAAAAAATCTAATAGGATTGGATCAGGATCAATTACAATCATCCCTTTCAACTTGCTAGCTCCCTCATCAGATAGTTTTAATGACTCTGAGTTAGCCGAAGAGTAGCAGGGAGCGCTAGCAGGTCTTCTCACACAACATGAAACGCTGATCAATACAAAAGCAGCTCTGTTCTGTTACGACTCTCTCTCTCTTTCTCTCTCTCGCTATCTGTTAGGAGCTCAATATGTCTCCTATCCCAGAAAATTTAGACAAAAGACTAGCACACAGAGAATGTAACAATGACATATTTTTCTTTTTTACAGTCAGAGTACAAATCTGCCAATTAGTCAACACTAATAAGGTGTATGTATGTGTGTGTGTGTGTGTGGGTGTGTGTGTGTGTGTGTGTGTGTGTGTGTGTGTGTGTGTGTGTGTGTGTGTGTGTGTGTGTGTGTGTGTGTGTGTGTGTGTGTGTGTGTGTGTGTGTGTGTGTGTGTGTGTTTGGACATGAGAAGAAGCGAGGTTACAGCTTTGACCTCCAGGTTGCCATGAGGAATGGGTATGTAACAGTATGGGCTCTTTGTTAAACTCCTTCACCTCCTTGGAGATTCAACTCCCTGCAGTGTGTGTGTGTGTGTGTGTGTGTGTGTGTGTGTGTGTGTGTGTGTGTGTGTGTGTGTGTGTGTGTGTGTGTGTGTGTGTGTGTGTGTGTGTGTGTGTGTGTGTGTGTGTGTGTGTGTGTACGTGTGTGTGTTCGTGTGCGTGTGTGTGCGATTAAGCTGATTTAAGAAAATTACGAATGAAAGATTAAGAATAATTATCCCGTGGCTTCTCATAATCATGTTTTAATCAGACAGAGAGGTCGAGGAGAGGAGGCAATGACAGAGGGATGAAAGAAGATAAGAGAGACAGGGGGAGGAGAGAAAGTGGAGGAGAGGGGAAAAGAGAAAGAGGAGGAGAGGGGAAAAGAGAAAGAGGAGGAGAGGGGAAAAGAGAAAGAGGAGGAGAGGGGAAAAGAGAAAGAGGAGGAGAGGGGAAAAGAGAAAGAGGAGGAGAGGAGAGGGGAAAAGAGAAAGAGGGGGAGAGGGGAAAAGAGAAAGAGGAGGAGAGGGGAAAAGAGAAAGAGGAGGAGAGGGGAAAAGAGAAAGAGGAGGAGAGGGGAAAAGAGAAAGAGGAGGAGAGGAGAGGGGAAAAGAGAAAGAGGGGGAGAGGAGAGGGGAAAAGAGAAAGAGGAGGAGGAGAGGGGAAAAGAGAAAGAGGAGGAGAGGAGAGGGGAAAATAGAAAGAGGAGGAGAGGGGAAAAGAGAAAGAGGAGGAGAGGGGAAAAGAGAAAGAGGAGGAGAGGGGAAAAGAGAAGGAGGAGGAGAGGGGAAAAGAGAAAGAGGAGGAGAGGGGAAAAAGGAAAGTGCAAGGAGGAAGACCAAAACAAACAGAGAGCCATAGGTTGTGAGGAGATAGGGAAGAGGACATCCAGAGATATAGACAACGAGAGAGAGAGAGAGAGAGAGACAGGGAGAGAGAGAGAGAGAGAGAGAGAGAAAGGGAGAGAGAGAGAGACAGGGAGAGAGAGACAGGGAGAGAGAGAGAGAGAGGGAGAGAGACAGGGAGAGAGAGACAGGGAGAGAGAGAGAGACAGGGAGAGAAAGACAGGGAGAGACAGGGAGAGAGAGAGAGAGACAGGGAGAGAGAGACAGGGAGAGACAGGGAGAGAGAGATAGGGAGAGACAGGGAGAGAGAGCGAGACAGGGAGAGAGAGACAGGGAGAGAGAGACAGGGAGAGAGAGGGAGAGAGAGAGAGAAGGAAAGAGAGACAGAAAAATATACATACAAAATCGAGACCAAAGGGAAGGCTGAAAGTCACCCTGATTCTCACCTAGCCCAGAGCCGAGCACAGCGGACGTATTGGGGTCCAGCTGGAAGGGGTTAATCATCTGGGCTTCTGGGCCGGGGCTCTCCAGCTTGACCCCGGTCAGGCTGATGTTCTGAGCCAGGTAGTACTGGTAGAGCTCAGCCTCGGCCGGGGCCAGACCCAGGTGCAGACCGTGTTGAATCTGCTTCATGTTCTGCTGCAGCAGCATCATGTTGTGCATGTGTTTCTCGCTGGTCATGTGGATGCGTAGGTTCCTCGCCACGTTGGTCTCGTAGTCACACACCTGGAGGAGGAGAAGAGCAGAGGTGTGTGTATATATATATATACATATATAAATAATGAGGAGAATTTGTTGAATGGGTTCCCAAAGGATGTGTGGTAACTATACTGAACAAAAATACTGTATAAATGCAACATGCAACAATTTCAAATATTTTGCTGAGTTACAGTTCATATAAGGAAATCAGTCAATTGAAATACATTCATTAGGTCCTAATCGATGGATTCCTCATGACTGGGCAGGGGCGCAGCCATGAGTGTGCCTGGGAGGGCACAGGCCCACCCACTGGGGACCCAGGCCCAGCCAATCAGAATGAGTTTTTCTCCACAAAAGGGCTTTATTACAGGCAGAAATACTCCTCCACAACCCCCCCTCAGCAGTTTACATGTTGTGTTTCTATGTTTGTTCTGTGTAAGTACTCATATACAGGTGTACGAGTTCACAGAGTGAAACACAGTAGGAGGAGGCTGCGCCAAGACAGTGATCTATTGGCAGATTTGTGGTTTTCCCCCTAAGGGATTATGGGAAGATGATCCTAGACCTGTCTAACTTCTAATCAGAGCCAGAACAGTGGCTAATGAACTAGAATAGCCCTGATCCAACGTTTAGTGTCACCCACCTCACAACGCCACGTGGGCTTCTGTTTGGGCTTGGAGGGTGACGGGGTACCACAGCCTCCCCCCAGGCTGGCGCTGGGCACAGGGTTGGCATGGCTGTGGCAGGGGGTGTGGGTGTGGGTATGGCTGTGGGTGTGGGTGTGGTTGTGGTTGTACTGCTGTTCAGTGCCCCCATTCTGCAGTGTCTGAACGTTGTTCAGATGCTTGTCCGACTGCATGTGGATGCTCAGGTTGCCCTTGGTCGTGGTGGAGTAGTTACACACCTAGAGAGAAATCAGAGATAGAGGGGGTTATTTATAGAGATACAAAGAAAGGAACAGAGAGAGAGAGAGGGAGAGTGTGAGTAAGAGAGAGAGAAGTAGAAAGGAGAGACTAACCTCACAGCGGAAGGGCTTGTATCCACATGTATAACTCTCTCCCCGGGCCAGGCGTGGGTGAGCCTGCCCTGTACGGCAGTACACACAGGACCCTCCAGACTCTGGGTGCTTCTCCTTCATGTGGGCGTCCAGCGTCTGCTGGTACTTGTAGTGCCAGTTACACTTGGGACACTTCAGTGTCTTGCAGGAGTTACGAGAATGCATCATGGTCATGTGTCCACCTAAGGATCGGGAGGACCCTAGGACCGTGTCACATTTTGGGCACTCTACACCACTGCCTGGGGACCCCTCGGCCAGTCCGGGGGTTCCAGGGGTACCCGGCGTGCCAGGGGTTCCGGGGTTTCCCCCGTGCTGGTGCAGGGGTCCCGGACTCTCGTCGTCTCGTGGCATCATCAGGTGAGAGGGGGGGGAGAATCCATCTGGAACACCCAGGGCTTCACTGGTTGAGTCGTTACTGCTATCTCTATCTCTGGCTTGGGCTGAGTTCAGCTGATTCTTCTCCATCTCCTCACGGGAGGAGGAAGAGGAGGATGAGGGATCTTTGTTGTCGCTGTACTTCAGCACGCTGTTGGACAAGGGGGAAATACTTTGGTTTAAAAGAGGGAAATCTTTGCTACTGGTGCTGTCGCCCACCGGTTCATCCTCCTCCGTCTCCGCCCCTCCGTTGGAGTAAATGTCCTCCATGTCTTCTTCTCCTCCTTCTGCGCCCGGCTCGTGTTTGATCAGCGGGTACGGGTTCAGGTCCAACCGCTGTCCATTGGGATGCAAAGTGCGTGGAGCACGGCCCTCGCAGTCGCTCTCGGAAGAATCCCGCTCCCGGCCTGTCGCCATGGGAGATGAGCGAAGGAGGGACGCAGAACTGGTGGGGGTTCTGACGGAGGCGCCGGTCACACCCCCGATGTTTGGATTGGTCTCGGCCTTTGGCATGGGTGGGGTTCTGGGGGTTTGGTCGGCGGGGTTCGAGCTCGCGCTCCCTTTCAGGAAAGCAAATCCAGCCTGGAGGGAATCAGCGTTCTCAGCGTGGAACGTGTTCCACAGGCCGCGGAACCCCGGGTCAGGACCTAGGAAGTTAGCGGCGGTAGGAAAGTGGGGTAGCACAGAGTTAGAGGATTTTTTTGGTTCCAAAAAGCTTATAAGAGGTTCTTTGTCCTTGCCGATCCCCTGGATAATGGCAGAGACGTGCTTGTTGCTCAGGAGCTTCTGTTCCTGCTCGTTGAGCGTCATCCGGTGGTCATGGACAGCGTGCGTCACAAACGATCGGCTGTAGCCAAACGACAGCTTGCAGAGGAAACACATCAGCACAGGCTTCCTCTGTCCGTCGCTCACACAGCCCTCAAACTTGGACAAGTCCACATTGTTGGGGACATCTTTGGACACACAGGAGTTTTTGGCTACGCCGTCGACCGTCAAATAGTCTTTGTCGCTCTTGTGGCGAAGGTCGTAGACACGGAAACTGTGCAACACAGGGCTGCCGGCGCCTGCGAACGCTGAGGTATTTGGGAACGACGATGTCGCCGCCGGGTCAGCCGGGAATGCTTTCCCGAGGGATGACGCAATGTGGAAAGTGTTGATGACCTGTGGGTAGAAGGATATGGGTGCAGCCGCAGGCAACTCCGCCCTGTCCCGATTCCCCCCATGGGTGGTCAAACCGCTTTGGGATTTATTGGTGGCAGCGGTGGGATTCTGGGGGTTAGGGGGGACGTTTTTGGGTGACAGAAGGCCCCTGGAGCCGCCACCGCGATGCTCTTTGGAGTCCTCCAGGATGAAGGCAGATCCGTCGGGCTGGTAGACGATCTCACCGCACAGGTTCTCCACGTCACTATCTTCTAACTCGTCCATCTCGCTGTCTCTCTCACACTCTGCCACTCCATCAGGCTCCCCCTCTCCCTCACTCTCGCCCTCCTCCTCCTCTTCTTCCCGCCCTGCTGCGTTGGGCATGCGAGCGTTGGGGCAGTGGTGCTCCATGTACTGCTGTAAACTGGAGAAGGAGGTGGAACATTCATTACAGGGGATGTCCTTTGCTGGGGCCACCAGCGAAGCAGAAGTGTGGACATGCTCCAAACCCGATACAACAGTTCCGGTTCCGGTAAAGCTTTCTATCCGGCTCTGCTGCTCCGTCCTCAGCGGGCTGCCGGTGTCTGTGGCATTATTGAAGGTAGCAGGGCTGTTCTCTGGTGCTCCAGTGTCATTGGTATCAGCGGTGGGATCCATCCCAGAGGCAGCAGCAGTTCGGTATCTCTCGGTCTCCTCTGCGTCACACGGCCCTGCTGGCAGCGACGACAGCTTATGGCCATTTTCCTGCCGCAAGACGATAGAAGGGGAGTCACAGGTTGCCATGGCGACCTTTACATGGGGATCTCATCTCATCCAATCAGACAGGGACCTGAAGAAAGAACGAAAGAGAAAGAAAGAAAGAGAAAAAAGAGTGCGAAAATCATTAGAAAAGTTTTACAACAATAGCAATCACACTGTTTATCAAAAAGGCTCAATATTAGATCCTACATCCAAAATCCCATAATAATTTCAAATGTATGTAACTCAAAACGAGACTATTGAATGCTGACGGCCAAGGGAAAGCCCAGCACAGAGTTTACCATTAAAGTTAAAGAAGCCCCCTGACTTCTTGTGAAAAGAGGAAATCCAATATAAATGTGAATAGATCTGAGCAGCTTTGTCTTAGAGCTGACAGCCAGAACCTATCGCCTGCCCCCTGAAAGCAGCTGAACACCACACAAAAGTTTCCCTGAGTCCCTCTCTCTCTGACCCCTCTCTGATTAATGCCCTGGAAACAGAGGGAGGAGTGAACGAATGTGACTGATCCCTCGCTCTGGCCATGAGAGGAGGAGAGGAGCAAAGGAGAGAAAAGTCGGACTCCTGTGTCGGTAAGAAAATCAGCTTAGCCTAAATCTGGGCCTGGTAAAGACCCTCAGCATGTAGCTAACACTTCCTGATTAACACACCAGCGTCATTGATTAAACCTCTTCTCCATGCCCTCCCCAAGCCCTGTCCACACTGGCCAGCCACCAACACCAACAGGCATACAGATTAGACACCAGTCACTCCACCTTTAACCTTCAACTTCACAGGCACATGGTATCAACACCAACTAAAGTAAATAACAGAGAGAGGAGCAGCTAAACTACACATCACAAACAAACAGTCTGACCGTACTCCAGATGACAAGTCTGATTCATCCAAATAACCCCACCTTCAACTCCACACCCTTCAACACTCTCCCTGGCCCAAATCCAATTCAAGAGTATATAATGGGGACCTGTCCCTGTAAACCATTGCTTTTGAAAGACAAGTTGGTGTGTGAATGAGCCAGCATTCGAATGACGGTTTAAAACTGCAACCTTCAACCCCACCCACCTCCTATTGCCTGCCTCTTTCTCCACCTCTATCCCCCCACCCCCTCTATCCCCCCACCCCCTCTATCCCCCCACCCCCTCTATATCCCCCCACCCCCTCTATCCCCCCACCCTCTGTATCCCCCACCCCCTCTATCCCCCCACCCCCTCCCCCCACCCTTTGTATCCCCCCACCCTCTGTATCCCCCCACCCTCTATATCCCCCCACCCCCTCTCTATCCCCCCACCCTCTCTATCCCCCCACCCCCTCTATATCCCCCCACCCCCTGTATCCCCCCACCCTCTGTATCCCCCCATCCTCTGTATCCCCCCACCCCCTCTGTATCCCCCCACCCCCTCTATCCCCCCACCCCCTCTATATCCCCCACCCCCTCTATCCCCCCACCCTCTGTATCCCCCCACCCTCTGTATCCCCCCACCCCCTGTATCCCCCCAACCCTGTATCCCCCCACCCCCTCTATATCCCCCCACCCCCTCTATCCCCCCACCCTCTGTATCCCCCCACCCTCTGTATCCCCCCACCCTCTGTATCCCCCCAACCCTGTATCCCCCCACCCCCTGTATCCCCCCACCCCCTCTATCCCCCCACCCTCTCTATCCCCCCACCCCCTCTATCCCCCCACCCCCTGTATCCCCCCACCCCCTCTATCCCCCACCCCCTCTATCCCCCCACCCCCTGTATCCCCCCACCCTCTCTATCCCCCCACCCCCTCTATCCCCCCACCCCCTGTATCCCCCCACCCCCTCTATCCCCCCACCCCCTCTATCCCCCCATCCCTGTATCCCCCCACCCTCTCTATCCCCCCACCCTCTGTATCACCCCACCCCCTCTATCCCCCCACCCCCTGTATCCCCCCACCCTCTGTATCCCCCCATCCCTGTATCCCCCCACCCTCTCTATCCCCCCACCCCCTCTATCCCCCCACCCCCTGTATCCCCCCACTCTCTGTATCCGCCCAACCCTGTATCCCCCCACCCCTTCTATCCGCCCACCCCCTGTATCTCTCCATCTCTCTCTTTCTGTGACACAGTACAAAGCAATTAGAGGTTTTAACTGAAACAATCCACAGCCTGTGGGAGGGGGCTTCATGGATATTAAAGCGTGAGGATTGAAATCAAGTGTGTGTGTGTGTGTGTGTGTGTGTGTGTGTGTGTGTGTGTGTGTGTGTGTGTGTGTGTGTGTGTGTGTGTGTGTGTGTGTGTGTGTGTGTGTGTGTGTTCTGTACCATAATCAAGTGTAATCTGAGATGGCAGAGAGATGAGTCCATGAACAGTACAGATGAAACAATAGAAAGTATTGCCTAAATCATCAGAGAAGAGGATCAATAAATGACATGACAAAAAATGTCTATCTTTCTTGCTCACCCTAAAGCAACATTGTTCTGGTGAGGTAGGCTCCACAACAACACACCAGCTGTTCTATTTCCCTCAAATGTAAATGACTCGAAATATCTAGATCTAGATGTAATGGGTTAAGACACAACTAAACCACTACGTCTCTCCCAACCTAAAACTAGGAATAGAACCAACCAGTCAGTCAACTTCATGCATTTTTCATCCCGGGTTTTGTACCATCCTGTTTTAAGAGGCTTGCAGGGGAATTATGATTGAGTTTAAAGCTGTTTAGTAGCCAGGGGTTCTGAGCGCTAACATGAAAGAGACTAGAGGATTTATTCCTTGTACTTGTTGTCATTTTGCTCCTAACTGCCCTTGATGTGTGTGTTGGACATAAAACAGTCAGTTTAACAGGAATTATATATATCCTTGAGTGTTGAGACATGTCTTGAAGATTTACCTATTGCTACAATGTATCACACCGCACAGACACAGATGTATTACAGAGGTAAACAGAGCTCAACTGCAAACAATGGAATAGTTGTCTCTGGACACTGATCTAAAGTCAGTGTTGTGTTTTTTCCATTATAGTTAAGGTTAGGATTTGGGGAGGGTAAGTTGATCTGAGTCCCCAATGTTAGCATTAACCTTAGCAGGTAAAGTGTGATTATCCTTTTAAAGCAGGGCTAAGCTAAAGTAGCATTGACGCAGGTCAACTGTTATAGCTCTACAGTAGTTAGTGTCATGGCTTCCGCCACAACAACAGTCACTGTTTCACAACACAGGAACTAATTAAGTAGGAGTGCATGCAAAACATAATTTACCGCTCAGAGCTCAATATTTGAGAAATGCTTTACAATAAAGTTATTGAAGTAGTTTCCAGGATTGGTCACTTGTGAATATTGTGTCATAAAACAGCATACCTGCTCCAAAAGGTTTCACGTCTTATTTTCCCCTCTTTTTTTGTACACCTTTTAATGCGCCCAGCAGCTATTAAAACCCAGATCAAGTTACTGCAGTGTTTAGTAACCTCAGTGCTCTCCTCCCACTCCCTCCCCCTGCTACAACCGTCCTAGAGAGAGAGAGAGAGAGAGAGAGAGAGAGAGAGAGAGAGAGAGAGAGAGAGAGAGAGAGAGAGAGAGAGAGAGAGAGAGAGAGAGAGAGAGAGAGAGAGAGAGAGAGAGAGAGAGAGAGAGAGAGAGAGAGAGAGAGAGAGCACAACAATGAAGCCAGCTTTCCCCCGGTTCAAAACGGTTCCTAGAACAACAGAGATGTCTGGGACCAGTCCTGCCTCTAGTTTTTAATTATGCCTCTCCCTTGCCTCCCGTGAACACACACACAGACACTGTGAAGTGATTAAAGAAGCGTCTGATCTGATGCTGAGAAATAAATAATATCCGTGGAATGCTAACCAGACCCCAGCGTTGCTAAGTTCTTTGGGGAAAAGAGGGCTAAAAGACTCCTTGGCCTATTGTTTTTCCTCCAACCCCCTCCCTCTCTCTCTCCCTCTCTCCTTCCCTCCCTCCGTCTGCTTTTCTCTCGCTCAAAGAGAGGGACAGCAGGCATTCTAAAGCAGGGGATTTATTTTCTCCTTCTCTCTCTTTTTAATTCTTGCTCACCCCCTCTCTTTCTTACTAACTTGCTCTCGGACTCTCTGCTTGTACTTGTTTCAAAACAAGGTAAAACATACAAGTTACATACAGGGTTAGAAGTTAAAAGTTAGCATGCAGAGTAGAGTGTGACCGTTTGCAATTCGCAGAGGAGAAAATCTAAAAGTCAAAAGTAATGTCCAAATAAACAGCATATCTGTGTGTGTGTGTGTGTGTGTGTGTGTGTGTGTGTGTGTGTGTGTGTGTGTGTGTGTGTGTGTGTGTGTGTGTGTGTGTGTGTGTGTGTGTGTGTGTGTGTGTGTGTGTGTGTGTGTGTGTGTGTGTGTGTGTGTGTGTGTGTGTGTGTGTGTGTGTGTGTGTGTGTGTGTGTGTGTGTGTGTGCTTCTCCTCTGCGTTAGCTAAGGTCACCCTGGTCTCAGCAAGAGGCCTCTCCCAAACACCAAATCTTCCATCAAGATGTCATAGAGTGTTAGTAAAAGACAAAGGAGAGTTCCAGAGGGAGACCAATGCATCTATCTCCCGGTGACAAAGCCCTGAATAGCGCTCCACTAGGCTAATTCTAACTGTTTATTTGTTGCCATGCAGAAACAAAATGGTGAAAAATCCATCAGGAGAGAGTGATTTTCTGGTGAAGGGTGCGCTGTCCCTATCAAAGGACACAGAGACACACACGCACGTACGCGAAGAGCATACACACACACACACGCACACACACACTGAAGAGGCTTGATGCCCTCTGTTTAAAGCCTAAAAGAAAGGACCAGAGAAAATTGCAAAAGGAGGGAAGGAGTGGAGGAGGAGAGGAGGGGAGGAGGGGTTAGAGAGAGAGGAGGGGAGGAGGAGAGGAGGGGAGGAGGGGTTAGAGAGAGAGGAGGGGAGGAGGAGAGGTGGGGAGGAGGGGTTAGAGAGAAAACCAGGTTTGTTTCTTTCTCTCGTTTTGACTCCCACAAAGGTTTTTCATGGAGCCCCTGTTTGATGCCTGAAGGTGTAATATTAGATGCATGCACACACACACGCGCACGCACGCACACACACACACACACACACACACACACACACACACACACACACACACACACACACACACACACACACACACACACACACACACACACACACACACACACACACACACACAGACAGACAGACACACCTCAACAAAATGTTCCCTATTTAACACAGGAATCTTGCCTAACAAATGACTTTCTCCACAGAATGCCTTTTAGCGAATCACATGACAGCAACATAGGAGCTGCAGGTTTGGAGACATTAAAGAAGCATAAAAGGGAAGTGGGGTTTGTATGTGTGCCAGGTGTGTGTGTATGTGTGCCAGGTGTGTGTGTGTGTGTGTGTGTGTCTGTGTGTGTGTGTGTTGGTGTGTGTCTGTGTGTGTGTGTGTGTGTGTGTCTCTGTGTGTGTGTCTGTGAGTTCTCCTCATCCCCATGATGAAAGGTAAATTGGTCTCTATAGTCCCAGGTGTAACAGAATACCAGATTACCTGCAGCGACCAACATGGGCTTTCATTGTTGGAGAAAATACCTGAATACCAGGTTAGGAAGAGAGTGGTAGAATACACTCCTTAAACACAGGTCTAGGGTCAGATTACCCAACCCTCAATCCTAACCTTCACCATTAGAGGGATGAAAATATATCTGACCCTGTAGCAGTGCTTCAGACTCCATCTAATATTACGACAATGATCTAAGTTCAGTTTTGCTTTTCCCTGTCCAACATTTCTGGTTACAATCTGGGGAGGGTAAGCTGATCCTAGATCTGTGCCTAAGGGCACCTTCCACCGCTAGCAGCATTAGAAAGGGGAGCTGCAGTGATTGAAAAGACGTTGTTTAAACTAAACTCAAAGTGAGCAGAGTAAATAAACTGAGGGCTCCAGCCACTTCACCCCGCTGCCACTCCTACTACAGATTTTACTACATCAAAGCAAAATCCAATCTACATAGCTAATGTCCTTTAAAAAAAACTGAAAACAGAGAGGGAGGGGGAGAAAGAGAGAGAAAGAGAGAGAAAGAGAGAGAGAGAGAGAGAGCGGGGGGGGGAGGGGGGAAAAGAAAAACAGGAATTTTCTTTAGAAGGGAATCTGGAAACACTCTCCTGTGAAATTGGTTTGATTGGAAATGAACCGCACAAACAAAAGGGCACCCTATGTCCTGACAATTACACACGCACATACACACACAAACGCACACACACACTTTTCCTGACGCAATTACACTACATTAACCAGATTAGAGGCTCCTGCTGGTCCCAGTATCTTCTAAAGTGCCATCTATGCACTCCTCCCTCTCTCTCTCTCTCTCTCTCTCTCTCTCTCCCTCTCTCTCTCTCTCTCTCTCTCTCTCTCTCTCTCCCTCTCTCTCACCTGCTCTCTCTCTCTCTCTCTCTCTCTCTCTCTCTCTCTCTCTCTCTCTCTCTCTCTCTCTCTCTCTCACTCTCTCTCTCTCTCTCTCTCTCTCTCTCTCTCTCTCTCTCTCTCTCTCTCTCTCTCTCTCTCTCTCTCTCTCTCCTCTCTCTCCCTCTCTCTTCTCCCTCTCTCTCTCTCCTCTCTCTCTCTCTCTCTCTCTCTCTCTCTCTCTCTCTCTCTCTCTCTCTCTCTCTCTCTCTCTCTCTCTCTCTCTCTCTCTCTCTCTCTCAGATTAAGGCAATCCACCGCCAAAGAATGTGTGATGACCTTTGCTGCCACCGAGCCAACTTCCAGACCCCCCGCGCCACCCCCCCCCCCCACACACACACACACACACACACACACACACACACACACACACACACACACACACACACACACACACAGAGCCAACTTCAGCCCTCAGCACCACACAGCCCTCAGCACCACAGAAGGGGAGAAGGTAATTAAGTTTGAAAGAAAAGAGCCCCGCAACAAACAATGCTGCACTGTCCTAGGGGAGGAGGGAGGAGAGGAGGATGAGAGGGGGGAGGACGAGAAAAACCATTAGTATTCACTGGCCGGGTGAAAGAGAAGAAAAAGAGAGGAAAGAGGGCAAAGGGGAAATCTGGCTGGAGTTTTCTTCTTTCTCTCTTTCTCCCTCTCTCTCCTGCTTTCTCTCTCTCTTTCTCTTTCTCCTACCACTTTATTGGTTCTCTCCACCTCCTCACATCTGGTTTCATATCTTCCCGTCTTCTCCTCTCTTCTCGCCTGCCTGCTTCTTCTGTGGGTTCCCATGTCACTCTCTCTCACAAACACAACCTCTATAACATGAACTACCGACCTCTCTCTCACCTTGTAACACTCACACTCCTTCTCTACTTCACTGTTTACCCTGAGAGAGAGAGAGACAGACAGAGAGAGACAGAGAGAGAGACAGATAGAGAGAGACAGACAGAGAGAGACAGAGAGAGAGAGAGACAGACAGACAGACAGACAGACAGACAGACAGACAGACAGACAGACAGACAGACAGACAGACAGACAGACAGACAGACAGACAGACAGACAGACAGACAGACAGACAGACAGACAGACAGACAGACAGACAGAGAGTGAGTGAGCGATGAGGAGGAGCTGGTAATGAACATGGTGTTCCCGTCCCAACTTAGACTCAGGGAGAGCTAACTAACTAACCCATTATGCAAATCACTGCATTAGTGCGCGCACACACACACAGGCATACACATGATTCTGCTTATGAACACCTCCTGAGCACTGACTGAGCAGCTTAATTAGTAAAGCAGATATGTTATTTACAGACTCCTTAAGGAAACAGAAACACAGGCACACAAACACGCCAAAACACACATGCCAAAACAGACTAACAGGGAATGAAACTCTTGCACAGACTATTTGGAAAGCGTGTGAACGCAGTAGAGAGGAAGGTATTTCCTAGCCATGCATGGATAGTGGAAAGATCATGAGACAGATTTACGTCAAGCCAGTGAATCAGACAAACCACCACTAATTTCACTCCCATGAAAGGAGGAGAGATACAGAGAGAGAGAGATAAAGAGAGGGAGAAGCAGAGAGATATAAAGAGAGAGGGAGAAGCAGAGAGAGAGAGATATAAAGAGAACGAGGGAGAAGTAGAGAGAGAGTGATAAAGAGAGAGGGAGAAGCAGAGAGATAAAGAGAGAGGGAGAAGCAGAGAGAGAGATAAAGAGAGGGAGAAGCAGATAGATATAAAGAGAGAGGGAGAAGCAGAGAGAGAGAGAGATACAGAGAGAGGGAGAAGGAGAGAGATAAAGAGAGAGAGGGAGAAGCAGAGAGAGAGAGATAAAGAGAGAGGGAGAAGCAGAGAGAGAGAGAGAGAGAAAATAAGCAGAGAGAGATAGAGGGAGAAACAGAGAGAGAGATAGAGAGAGGGAGAAGCAGAGAGAGAGAAGAAAAGAGAGGGAGAAGCAGAGAGAGAGAGAGAGAGGGAGAAGCAGAGAGAGAGAGAGATAGAGGGAGAAGCAGAGAGAGATAGAGAGAGGGATTTCCAGAGAGAGATAGAGGGAGAAGCAGAGAGAGAGATAAAGAGAGAGGGAGAAGCAGAGAGAGAGAGATAGAGGAAGAAGCAGAGAGAGAGATAAAGAGAGAGGGAGAAGCAGAGAGAGAGAGAGGGAGAAGCAGAGAGAGAGATAGAGGGAGAAGCAGAGAGATATAGAGAGAGGGATTTCCAGAGAGAGATAGATTTAGTGTGTTTTAAAAGTGTGCGTGTACATTTACACCCGTGTGCTAGTGAATGTCAGTCCACGTCGTGCATGTGCATAGGTGTGTGTGTACTACTACACATGTGTGTGTCTATACTGTAATCAGAGTGTATTGTAATCAGAGTCTAATTGTGACTTTGTTGGTTTCTGTAATCTGCTCTCTCTTTGTATCTGGGATCACATAATGAAGGATTAGTGTTTTAATGATGACTGACTAAGCCTTGATTTCCCCTGAACTAAATAAGTATTAATCTAGCTTGATCATTATGCTCTGCCCTGGCCAGGTACAACATACAATAGGAACGTTCTTAGCTGTTACATAAATCACCTCTTGTACTCTGCAGCTGTTTGCAAGCTAAAGCCCATGTGTAGCCCCTCTCAACTGAATATAGGGGGAGGAAGGAGGGTGAGAGGGGGGTGATTCAAAGTGAAATGAATAATCCAGCTCGACATAAAGCCTTCAATCTGAAATCCAGGATGTTGTTGTTTGGGAATAAGAGATACACTCAATTAAACTAGCAGAAAGAAATGAACAAATCGCTTTGTGTCAAAGTGGAATTATACTGACCTCTCTTCTTGTACGATATATGAAAAAGTCAAAGCTCCTATAGAAAAAAATATACTAACAGAACTCGGGGTTGGAAATCTGCAATCAACACAACTGTAGTGACAGAGGGAGCCCTGCTGAGGACAGAGTAGGGGTTAAGCAAATACTAGCCATGCTTAGATCAACACTCTCTCACACAAACACACACACACACACACTGCAATCTACATTTTGCAAAACCACAGTCTGTGACGCACATAGCTCCCATGACCAGGTATGTAGAAATGACTAGTTAGCCTTTAATACTGTGAGGTAGCAGGAGTAATACCACCCCTACACTCACTCTAATCTTTACAAAACCCTCTCCTCTCCTCTCCTCTCCTCTCCTCTCCTCTCCTCTCCTCTCTTCTCCTCTCCTCTCCTCTCCTCTCCTCTCCTCTCCTCTCCTCTCCTCTCCTCTCCTCTCCTCTCCTCCCTCTAGTCCCCTCTCTTCTCTTCTCCTCTCCTCTCCTCTAGTCCCCTCTCTTCTCTTCTCTTCTCCTCTCCTCTCATCCCCTCTCTTCTCATCCCCTCACCTCTCCTCTCATCCCCTCTCCTCTCCTCTCCTCTAGTCTCCTCTCCTCTCCACTCCTCTCCTCTTTTCTCCTCTCCTCTCCTCTCCTCTCCTCTCCTCTCCTCTCCTCTCCTCTCCTTTACTGTCTCAATATAATCTATCATTAAGACACAGAAACACAGAGACACCTAGCTAATTGTGGAGCCATCTTCTGAACACGGCAACAATAAAATGTAAAGTTCAAACCCCTGTGTTTTAAGGAGACTGTCCGGGGAGAGACTCTGTTACCCTGTAATTACTATCTTCAACATAATCACAGAGCAGGTATCCCATCAGGCATGCCATCGCTGCTAGCCATGAGCTAATCGCATGTCCTCCCTTTCTTCAAGGTTTCACACAGCAGACATGGTATATCTGCTGAGAAGCAGAAACTATTCATGTAGTTGATATTTGAACTGACTTTGCTCTCAAAGACATGAACACATTGATGCAGACACACATCAACGCACACACACACACACACACACACACACTGTCATCCTTTTAGGGTACTGTAAGAGGTCCTACTTGTGACCTAATTTCCTAATTTCTGGCCTGAGAGAATTACTAATTAACTTAAGGTTTGGCACACTTGTCTAATTAGAGGGAATCTCCAAATTAACTTTAGACCAAAGTCTTTGTGCTTTTTAAACAGACGCACTGACAGACAGCTGTCTATAGTTTATCCCCTCTCTCCTACAAAACTACAAGGAAAATGATGTATGCTGCTATCATAGGGTCCTTACTCTGTAGAGAAAAAGAGAGAGAGAGAGAGAGAGAGAGAGAAATGGGAGAAGGTATGACAGACAGAGAGAGAGGGAGAGAGAGAGAGAAATGGGAGAAGGTATGACAGACAGAGAGAGAGGGAGAGGAGAAATAGGGGGGGAAACAAGTGTGCAGAGTTAAAAGTGTACATTTTAATTGGATTTCAATACAAACAACAGTCAGACCTAATTAACTTGGTTGTAGATTAGCGTTACAATATTCCTTCATCAAATAAACATGTTGTCACGCACACCAAGATGCTAGGAAACTGAAACGCAGTAGTCACGCCATTAACTTCCTGGGAGAAAATTAAAACAATTACAGAAAGTGACTCAATGTATAAAAATGGTCCAAAATCATTATTTCAACAGATTTCTTTTTTTTTTTACCAAGTCTGGAAACAGATACACAATTACAATCAGGACTCATTTCCCCCAAAAGTGACTCACTATGTACAGGAATCACTCACTACTCAAAGCTTATTTCATCCAAAACTAATTTCACCAGACCAAAGAAGAAAGGAAGCGAAAAGCATGTGTTTCGTTTAAACTACCAATAATGAACAGATTCATTGAGACAATCACCGTTCATTTTCCCAGACATCATTTTATTGTCTATGTTCTTCTCTGCCTGGATGAGGTATTATCAGTCCTGAACAAGAGAAGGTCACTGTGTGTGTGTGTGTGTGTGTGTGTGTGTGTGTGTGTGTGTGTGTGTGTGTGTGTGTGTGTGTGTGTGTGTGTGTGTGTGTGTGTGTGTGTGTGTGTGTGTGTGTGTGTGTGTGTGTGTGTGTGTGTGTGTGTGTGTGTGTGTGTGGGTGGGGGTGTTCTCGCCTGGACTTCAAAGCGAAACCGAGGGGACCGAGAGGTCAATGACAGCTCAGTAGAGCAACAACAAGACCAGAGTCAGCAGTCACACACACTTAATTCATCCTTACTGAAAACACACACACTTAATTCATCCTTACTGAAAACACACACACTTAATTCACACACACTGTTCTTAAAGAGGTACAGAGCTCAAGAGACACATTCATTTGCTTTGCTATAAAATTCTGTACCTTGAATGTGGTGATGAGATAAAAAAAAATGAGCAATGGATTACGAGTGGCCAGCAATACACAATGACCAGTCCACAGTTAGGATGAAATGGTCTGTGGAGATATTCAGCAAAACTGGAGGAAGTCCCTTGTATGAAGAATACTGTCCACTTAGTCTATCTGAAAGAGTACTCTGCTTTGTATTAAAGACCTTCATAGTTCTAACACTCTGCATTCACAACCAGGCTCTACCCCGCTCAGGCCTCCTGACATTGGGCAAATTCCACCAAGCATTGTCTGATCTGTGTGTGTGTGTGTGTGTGTGTGTGTGTGTGTGTGTGTGTGTGTGTGTGTGTGTGTGTGTGTGTGTGTGTGTGTGTGTGTGTGTGTGTGTGTGTGTGTGTGTGTGCACGTACCAATGCATGTGTGTGCTAGCATGTGTGTGTCTAGTCTCTATTTAGTTTCTCACCACTAATACATCAGTAGGACTGCTGACACCTGCAGTGTTTATAATACATACTATGTCATACACACACACACACACACACACACACCCATTCCTCCCTCCTTCACCGCACACTGCTCTTCCTCTACACTCCCAGGAAAATAGTCATACGTTTTTTTCTGTCTTTCCTTTTTAAAGCAAATAATTAAAGATGATTTGGCGGCTGTGGCCAGACCAGCAAAGAACAGGATATGAAAGGGCTAGCATTAACTAACTACTGAACTTCTCTGGGGATATCTGGAAAAGCTCTTATAATGTAGCTTCCTCCCCTCAGAACAAACTTAAGGCTAGCAGTGATACATAGACACAATATTAAACATGATCAGTAACCCAGTAGTAACCCAGTAGTAACCTAGTAGTAACCCGGTAGTAACCCAGTAGTAACCCAGTAGTAACCCTAGTAGTAACCCAGTAGTAACCCTAGTAGTAACCCAGTAGTAACCCAGTAGTAACCCGGTAGTAACCCGGTAGTAACCCGGTAGTAACCCTAGTAGTAACCTAGTAGTAACCCAGTAGTAACCCTAGTAGTAACCCAGTAGTAACCCAGTAGTAACCTAGTAGTAACCCAGTAGTAACCCAGTAGTAACCCAGTAGTAACCCAGTAGTAACCCAGTAGTAACCCTAGTAGTAACCCTAGTAGTAACCCTAGTAGTAACCCAGTAGTAACCCAGTAGTAACCTAGTAGTAACCCAGTAGTAACCCAGTAGTAACCTAGTAGTAACCCAGTAGTAACCCAGTAGTAACTCAGTAGTAACCCAGTAGTAACCCAGTAGTAACCCAGTAGTAACCCAGTAGTAACCCTAGTAGTAACCCAGTAGTAACCCAGTAGTAACCCAGTAGTAACCCAGTAGTAACCCAGTAGTAACTCAGTAGTAACCCTAGTAGTAACCCTAGTAGTAACCCAGTAGTAACCCTAGTAGTAACCCTAGTAGTAACCCAGTAGTAACCCAGTAGTAACCCAGTAGTAACTCAGTAGTAACTCAGTAGTAACTCAGTAGTAACCCAGTAGTAACCCAGTAGTAACCCAGTAGTAACCCTAGTAGTAACCCAGTAGTAACCCAGTAGTAACCCAGTAGTAACCCTAGTAGTAACCCAGTAGTAACCCAGTAGTAACCCAGTAGTAACCCAGTAGTAACCCAGTAGTAACCCAGTAGTAACCCTAGTAGTAACCTAGTAGTAACCCAGTAGTAACTCAGTAGTAACCCAGTAGTAACCCTAGTAGTAACCCTAGTAGTAACCCAGCAGTAACCCCAGTAGTAACCCAGTAGTAACCCAGTAGTAACCCAGTAGTAACCCAGTAGTAACCCTAGTAGTAACTCAGTAGTAACCCAGTAGTAACCCTAGTAGTAACCCTAGTAGTAACCCAGTAGTAACCCAGTAGTAACCCTAGTAGCCTACATACTGTGAGTGAAAACCCCTCACACCCTGTTGATACACACTTCTCTCGCCCCCTCTTTCCCTCTCCAAGGGATAGTTAATTACACTCTTGCATATTCATGAGGACAGATCTCATTACTGTGTTTGTTTTAGTCACAGCTCATGCATATTTAATGAGCTTCTTATTCCCTAACGAGGCTTAGCAATGGCCTTGTTACCAAAACAATAAATCACCAGCAGGAAGTCTGCATATACACACAGCGCTAGTCACAACACATCTGGAATACAAACACAGATAGAGTATATACCTTCATATACACACAGCGCTAGTCACAACACATCTGGAATACAAACACAGATAGAGTATATACCATCATATACACACAGCACTAGTCACAACACATCTGGAATACAAACACAGATACTGTATATACCATCATATACACACAGCGCTAGTCACAACACATCTGGAATACAAACACAGATACAGTATATACCATCATATACACACAGCGCTAGTCACAACACATCTGGAATACAAACACAGATAGAGTATATACCATCATATACACACAGCGCTAGTCACAACACATCTGGAATACAAACACAGATACTGTATATACCATCATATACACACAGCGCTAGTCACAACACATCTGGAATACAAACACAGATACAGTATATACCATCATATACACACAGCGCTAGTCACAACACATCTGGAATACAAACACAGATAGAGTATATACCATCATATACACACAGCGCTAGTCACAACACATCTGGAATACAAACACAGATACTGTATATACCATCATATACACACAGCGCTAGTCACAACACATCTGGAATACAAACACAGATACTGTATATACCATCATATACACACAGCGCTAGTCACAACACATCTGGAATACAAACACAGATACTGTATATACCATCCTATACACACAGCGCTAGTCACAACACATCTGGAATACAAACACAGATACTGTATATACCATCATATACACACAGTGCTAGTCACAACACATCTGGAATACAAACACAGATAGAGTATATACCATCATATACACACAGCGCTAGTCACAACACATCTGGAATACAAACACAGATACTGTATATACCATCATATACACACAGCGCTAGTCACAACACATCTGGAATACAAACACAGATACTGTAGATACCATCAGACAACTGATAGAGATAGAGGAGAGGAGAACAGATGAGGGAGCAGGAGAGAGGAGAGAGGAGGAGAGAGGAGAGGAGGTGAAGAGAACATATGAGGGAGCAGGAGAGAGGAGGAGAGAGGAGGAGAGGGGAGGAGAGAGGAGGAGAGAGGAGGAGAGAGGAGGAGAGAAGGTGAAGAGAACAGATGAGGGAGCAGGAGAGAGGAGGAGAGAGGAGGAGAGAGGAGGAGAGAACAGATGAGGGAGCAGGAGAGAGGAGGAGAGAGGAGGAGAGAGGAGGAGAGGTGAAGAGAACAGATGAGGGAGCAGGAGAGAGGAGGAGAGAGGAGGAGAAAGGAGGAGAGGAGGTGAAGAGAACAGATGAGGGAGCAGGAGATTGGACAGACAGATCATTTCAAATGACAGGTAGCCATAGAGACGCTTGTCAAATGAAATCAAATGTTATTGGTCACATACACATATTTAGCAGATGTTATGGCGAGTGTAGCATAAAGCTTGTGCTATTTATTTGTGGCCAACAATGGGTCAGTCAGACACACAGAGCTCATCTGACCAGCAGCATCCCTCTGGTAAACCTTGTGACACTCCTCCTAACCCCACTATCACCTCAACCTCACACACAGGATTGTAGTAGTTGTATGTCTCGACTGCCATCCCTTCTGGTGATGAGAACGTCTAAACAGCACAGCCAAACGTAGGGGATTTTATTCCCTTTTGTTGAGACCTTGACTTTTCAGCAGAATGGCTTCTTTGAACTTGTCAAAAATCTGGAGGGGATCTGAGAAAAATAGTTAATGAACTTAGAAAGACCTTAGAATAGAAAGATGTCACCGTTCCTACAGTTTCCTTTACCGTGGTAATAAATCAGCCTCAGCAGCAACAGGGTCTTCTTCCACATCTCCAGCTGCTTTCCAACAACACATTCACTTACTCTATTTTTCAATCCAGGTAGGTTCTGAAAACACAGTCACCTTCACAATGACGACCTGGAGATTCACAACATGCAGCATGCATCCTAACAACAATACAAAACATTACCAGTGACCATCACTCTGTAAAGGCCTCTCACACTAACAAGATATATGACTGTAGAACATTTATTGGAGATGTTAACCTGGCAGCTTTAAAGTGAAAGCCCCTCTCCCTCCATTCAGGCGTCGGAGCACAGGAAAAACTATCCTTGTTTAGATCGCTAGCCCTGATTGGTGGAACACTCTTCACACCCACTGCCCTCTCAACTCCTCTCCCTCTCCTCTCCTCTCCTCTCCTCCTACTTTCCTCTCCTAGGAGTTACGGGAGCTGGATGGCTGAGAACCAGGAAAATCCGAGAACAGCTGAGTTTACATCATATATATATATAAATATATATATATATAGAGAGAGAGAGAAGGATGGGGGAGACTCTATTTGACCTGAACCTGCTAATGGCAAGCATCTAAGACCCAAAGGATTACAAATCAAATACAGAGCCAAACTATTAACACATGCGTGCTCCCACCCAACTACCACACCCACCCACACACCCACCCACCCACCCCCACCCACACCCACCCACCCACCCACCCACCCACCCACCCGCACACACACACACACACACACACACACACACACACACACACACACACACACACACACACACACACACACACACACACACACACACACACACACACACACACACACACACACACACAGAGACAATGTTGAGTTGTTTTCCCCCGCTATGAAAAAAAACATAATATTCTAAATTAAATATTTCTGTTTTTCCATCCTTAATACCCTGTGTCAGATACCTCATGCAAAATAGCCTTTCAGAGCCTGAGAAACGAGAGAACAGAGAGAAAAGAAAAATCCCCCTTTTTCCCAGTAAATTAACCGAGAGAGAGAGCGAGAGAGCAAGAGAGAGAGCAAGAGAGAGAGAGAGAGAGAGAGAGAGAGCAGAGTAACACAATCTTGACTGGCGCTGAACCAACAACAACAAAAACATTTAGATAGCAGCGCTGAATAATGAAGGTTTTCAATGAGGACACAAATGACATTTCCTCCTGATAACATGGACCTTCCCATAACAACTCTGTCCACGTCATATTGGACAGGCAAATACGGGACAGACCGTGCTTATGTGTGTGTGTGTGTGTGTGTGTGTGTGTGTGTGTGTGTGTGTGTGTGTGTGTGTGTGTGTGTGTGTGTGTGTGTGTGTGTGTGTGTGTGTGTGTGTGGACTGTTGAGGAGAGGATCATAGTAACTTTGTTAGTCTCCTTACCACGCCAGATACAAGACTTCACTGCCTGTAAGACGACAGAGCGGTGGGGAGAGAGAGAGAGAGAGAGAGAGAGAGAGAGAGAGAGAGAGAGAGAGATGGGGGAGAAAGAGAGAGTGGGAGAGGGAGAGAGAGAGAGAGAGAGAGGGGAGAGAGGGAGAGAGAGAGAGAGAGATGGGGGAGAAAGAGAGAGTGTGAGAGGGAGA
>NC_092093.1:68579153-68591653 GCF_045679555.1 Salvelinus alpinus
CCTCTCTCTCTCTCTACCTCTCTCTCTCTCTATCTATCCCTCTCTCGATCTAGGCTGGTCTTACATGAACAACATTTAGAAAAATATCCCTAGCACGTATGAAAATCACACAGCTGTGTGACACAAACACACCAGATGGTAGGGGAAGGAAGATTAAATAAGTGCACACACACACACACACACACACACACACACACACACACACACACACACACACACACACACACACACACACACACACACACACACACACACACACACACACATACACACACACATACACACACACACACACACACACACACTATTGTCAGACAGAGAGAGAAACAGCAAGACAGACAGTCCTGGGTGTACTGTCTCTTAATGAAGGTCTGCAGGGGCAGAGGAGTCACAGTCCATTCTGTTGACGTGAAATGAGATGCGTATGACTATGGTAATGAATCTCTGCCTGTATAATTATACAGGCTACTGCTGCTAGCCCATTTAATGTACCTCTATTCATCACACACACCATATATCAAACAACACATTTACAATTACTCTCAGATACATTCAATTCCTTCCGTGAATTTTTATATTTGCAAAAGGACAGAAAATGAATAAAAGAGAATCCTATTCTGCTGTCTGGTGTGTACAAAGATATTCTGTTCACCCAACCGTGGCATTCAGTAATGGGGATTTGGAAATAACCTAAGTGTGTGTGTGTGTGTGTGTGTGTGTGTGTGTGTGTGTGTGTGTGTGTGTGTGTGTGTGTGTGTGTGTGTGTGTGTGTGTGTGTGTGTGAAGGAGTTTCTCTTTAGTGATACCTACTACTCCGATTACCAGCCAGCCTTAAGTGTTCAACTGGACTCATATTTATTCCCTTTCTACCTTTAGTCTTGTTGGTGGTCTTTAAGCAGCGATACTGTCCTCCCTACTACGGCCTATAGGGATCTACAGAAGAGCACATTAAAATGCAGGAAGATAGGCTTGTTGCAAGGCTCTCTCCCTCTTCCTCTCTCTCTCTGCAGCATAGGATTTTAAATCATCCGATCTCCCTCTATTAGAAGAGAGACTTATTGAGGTAGAAACCATAAAAAATGAAGGAGGGAAATTTAATCCCTGAAATATTGATTTGCACATTAATATCAGATAGACAGAGGGCGATGAGGCTGGGTGGAAATGACACATTGTCGACCCCTAAGAGAGGCTGGAGCCAATCTTCCTGCTGGATATGTCTGCACGGGAGAGTTATAGGAGGGTTTCACCTCTCTTTCTCTCTCTCTCCCTGCCCCTCTCCTCTCTTATCCCGTCTTCCTCCCTCTGTTCCCTTTCTCTCTGGTAGCAGCTCGGTCACGGCTGTAATGGTGAAATGTGTGTTTTACTGAGAAATATGATGTATCATAAACTGAAGAATAAAAAGCTATGTTGTGTGTGTTGACTACAGTGAAACTTTAAGCCACGAGCAGAACAACCAGGAAGGTATCTTGTCTTGTATCCCTGCCTGCTGTTTTATACACACTGATAAACATGTTATTATACAGTACTAATAACCTTAATGTGCTGTTATAACCTGCCTCTGCCTTTACCTTTTCCTACTGTAAGCATCTCGAGGAAGTCGGATGTACAGGTTTTTAATAATGAACAAGATGTTTCTCTTTCTCTTCCATTGTCCTCCCAACCTGGCAGTATAGCACCAACACATCCTGAATCTCCTATTAATGCATGCTTTATACCCAGGCTAATGTGCTTCACACACACACACAAACACACACACACACACTTATACTGTTAATATAATAATAATAACCATCTTTATAATCTTTATAATCACAGAAAAATAATAAAAAAACGCCCAGTCCCCAAACAAACTGAACATCTACTTCATTGCCTTAAGAACGGGACTGAGAGAGATGAAGGAAGGATGTAGCCAATGTTCTGTGAGACAATTACATCATTAATAGTGATGAAACTGCAATTATATTTGTCTATCTTTTTCCATAATGTGGGGTTTTTAACAGATGAAATGGAGTGTTACCATAGTTGATCAGAAATACAACATTAGTAGCAGACATGAAATTAACTACACTACACTGCCCTCGTCGTTATATAGCTTAGCATTGAACCCATTGCTCCCAAATCACCAGTATTCAGACGAATGTTTAAAGGTATCAAATATATCAAGTTTAATTCTCAGAATCTTTGAGGCAATATTTATTTTTAAATGCCATTCGTTGGAAATATCCCTAGAATATGTCAATCATAGTCCCAATCCACTGTAGCAGTCTAATATTAATAATATTTATTATTATTATAATTTCATATAATACTTTATCCAAATAATTATATTCTAAATTGTACAATGGTAAAAATAATTTATGCAGTCCTCATTGTTGCTTTAGCCCAACAATCCATGGAAAATCTCGTATTTCCATAAAATAGAACAATTGTATGGATTTATTTCCAAAGTTATCTAAAGAACTATAAATATCAGAAAATAGCTCATATGATTTTTCCCTAAATCAAAGCAAAAACAAAGAAATTTAAAAATCGTCCTAATATGCCGAAGAAGAAAAAGCCGTAGTTTAAATCCAGTAGAATATCATACTGCTGATGTGCGGTGAAAGGGCAAGCAGAGAACGCAAACATACACACTCATACACAGTGTAGCATAGCCTACCGGAGTTTGAGACTGCCTCTCGTGTCACCGTGTTTTTTCTGCTCTCTCAGTGCAAGCGATCGATGTCCCTATCATTGTCGTGTCCCAATCCCAGCCAAGATTCTACCTCAAACCAGCCACCATGCAAAAAACACCACAGCCCCTCTCCTCGACTCTCCTCTCTTCCCCAAGTTACACTAAACAATCACCATGCATCGACAACTCACCACCGAAGCCTGGGGTAAAACCTCATCACTGGCAATGGAAGGACAATTCATTATGTGGAGAAAAAATATGACCCCACCAAAGCGAATGGAGAGAAAATGGATCTTACGTTTCGGCAAGAGGACAGGAGTAAAGCAAAAACAGAACCTATATTCAAGAGTTTGGGCCTCTTATGCTCTTTTTCCCAGTGCCTGTTTTAATATTTTGTCAAAGAGAAATAAGAACCGTGAGTTTTTGGCTCCAGGGGACCTGCGTGCTATCAGTAGCCAAACGACTGGTCTCCTCTCTCGGCGACACAGCCACCCACGCCTCCGTGCTTGTCTACTCCTTTAGACGCAGCAGGTAACAACGAATTTATAGGACCGTTATACATTGATATGCATATTATCGTCTAAAAATACATTAATGCATGTTTCTAAACAAGAAACAATATATAGGCTAAACGTGGAAATCGTGTTGCTCTTCGTGTCACTTAAGAATGCACCGTGGGTGTTACATGTAACAATAACGTGAGGAAGAGCTCGACATTGTCAGAAAATATATGAATGGATACAATGTAGCCTAACTGCCGAACCGTCAGTTCCAGCTTTTACAAGTGGTCCAGCACTGGAACCAAACAGAACACTTTCACGGAAAACAGGGAGAAAAAAGTAAAGTAGCCTAGCCTAGAAGACCACGAGAGATCGGACCTCGCGACGTTTAGTCTAGCGCCGTAATTAACCATGCCACACCGGGGAAATACGTGGTGTCGTGTAACGATTTGTTTTACGGTGTATTGGACAGACTGTATGGCATACGATCAAAATCAGACAAACCCTAGTAAACTTTGAGCGCAGATTTGGCGGAGGTAGCACTGATACTCACGTAAAGGCGTTCGTCTGCCCCCTGACAGTTCTTTGCTAGTAAAACCAAAGCAGGACTTCCACAAACACCTCGATAGGCGATGTTTTCCAAGGCAAAGCCACTCACAAAAACATACCGCATGAAAACAGCTGTTATGCGCGGAGTGCTATTCTGCGGGATCCACTAAGAAAGATAATCGATACTTGACCTAAATTTAACACCAACTAGCCTACTCAATAAAAGTTATAGAGAAAAAAACTTACTTTCTTCGCCCCGCAGTTCGCTCCCCTACGTCTCTTGCTTTTGGTTTGAAAACAGTCACATCCAATGGTTGCGAAATATGATAACACAAAAATTGAAAAACGGGAAAAATTGATAATCCTCCCAACTTTATTGGAAAAAAAATACAAATGACAGGCGGTGTGAAAGCTATCCTTTGGGTCCGATCGGTGAAAGATGTGTCGACTGCAGCCTCGCAATTTCGGTTGTGGAGGGGTAGAGAAACGGCGGAAGGGAAATGAAAATCCGATATGTCTTTATTCTGCTAATTATTATCGTTTTAGCCCTGTTTAAAAAAATGGCTGATTAAGTTGAGTGCGCATGTCTTTGTGTGTCTATTCCCGATATGCACTCTGGGAATGGAAGAGAGAGGGCGAATGAGAGAGGGAGGGAGGGAAAGAGAGAAAGAGAGAGAGGGAGAGAGGTGTAATTAGCGACCTGATCAACAGTCTCCACATTGCAAATGACGGGCTGAGCCCCTGTCTTAAGCAAAGCCCGTAGGACGGAACGCGTCAGATAGACCAAAGTGATCTTAACAGGGGGAAATCTTTACGTTTTACCGCCCGGTCCAACGACATGCAGAACAATAAAGAGCCATTTCCTCTTAACCAAATAGGGTAGAATTAATAAAGGTCCGAAGATGAAGAATAATAGCCTGCTGTATTCCACCCTACACATTGCAAGGTTCATATAGAATATGACATTATGTTAAAGCTTTCAGAATGTCAGTGTATATTCCAAATATAGGGATGTGTTTGCTTATTTTGGTGTCCTGATTTGAATGAAAATAGGATCATATTTGATCTAGTGGATTAAATAACCTACATTTAATCTTGAGCGATGCACAAATTGAAGGGCATCAGTAGACGCTTGTTACAGATAGATAATCATTTAGTGTGTTTAACTGTGTTGTACATGTTTAAACTGATGGAGCACCATATGTAAACAAGGGTATGTTGTCAATATATTGAAAACAACATCGACATGTTTATTACATAGATGTAAAACTATGACAAAACAATAAAGGATACGTCTGGCTATGAAAAGCAAAAGACAGCATGCTTTAGGCCTATATACAATATACAGAGGAGGAACACACCGGCCTTAACCGAAAGTGTGATATTTATTTTAATATCAATTAGATCCCAACCTCATAATTTGATGCAAAATCAATGAATTAAGATTATACGTAAAACTAAATGACGTTATTCCATCAGTGTTTCTAAAGATGATGTAAAAGGTTGAATACTGTAGCATGTATTTGACTTATTATAGAGGCCGAAGAAGAACACAGATACGCGTCAATGGATGTCACGAACACATATATATATATATCAGTATTTATGTTAAATAGTAGACTAATGCATGCGCCTACATTACAAACAAAGAACCAGCCTTCAGAAGATATGGGTTGAAAATGTGTATAATGTGTTTGTGATGATGGCAAAACATATCTCTCGTGATGAGTGGAGATCATAGCCTATACATGCATCACCTATAGAAAATAAAAACTGCAAATAGCCTACATGTGCATCAAAGTCATCAACATCTTACAAACTCCAAGTCCACATAAGATGACAATGGGCCTAGCAGAACCAAGCGGAGCTCTTCAGATAATGTTAGAACCATTAAATCAAACAAACCATTCAAATAAATACATGTATGTATTCATAAGTTGCGTACGCCCGTAGTAGGCCCATTGCTCTATTCCCATCCACCCGAACTCTTTTTATTTAACCTTTTCTGTCTCTTAATAGTCGCTGTCGAGAGAGACCTTACACGGTGTTAATCGTGAAAGGAATCAGGAGATCGGTTCTCCTTCATGAAAAAAATCGAAGGGGGTGAATTGACTGAGCCGGGGCTTGGGATCGTACGATAAGGCTGTTGGCAGTCAGCTACTTCCTACTGTAGTAGCCTACAACTGAATAGGACCCACCCGGACCCAGCCCGAACCAAGCCCGACCCAGGGCTGTTGGAACCCGGACTACTGGGGTCTGTGACCCGGGTTAAAGGTGTTCAACCGAGGCGTCGCTTTTTTACGCTGATCCGAGGCTGTGGCTCTGGCGTCCTCCAGGGATTCCAAGCTCTTCTCCCTTGAGAGGCGACTCACTCAGCGGTAGGAGAAGCCAGACAAGCCGCTGCCTGGTTGGACAAACAGCATGGAGCAAGAAGCAACGGACGGAGCATTTCTGTTCTCAGAGAATCTTTAGGCTATAGTAGCCTAAATTGCAAAACCTGGTGCAATGGACTAAAGGTTGTTTTGAATCTTTACCGTTGACGGTTTTATTTCGCATGGATGGAGGACTTTGTAACTATTGATTGATTTTGTTTTTCAAGTGGTCGCTTTTTTGGGGGGATATAGAGTAGACGCTGGCTGGAGGCCAGACTGGACTATTACACTTTTAGCAGCCATAGCTCTTAGGCGACTGCGAGGGACTTGTCCATATTGCATACTTTCGCTTGTCTTTTCATTTATTTTCACGGGGGAAATGAGAAAGTAAGACGGATTTAAGGGACTGATACTGCTTATCTTAGCCTCATGCATTTTTAAATCCCGGGTCGCCTCCCTCCCACTCTCCCCGCATACGATGCTCTTTCTCCGGGGGCTGCTTGACAAAACACTGCCTTAACTAATATTTCGCCCCATTGCCATATCGCTGCATCCCCAATTAATAATAGATTGTTATCTGTAAAGTCAGTGTGTATGTGTGTGTGTCCTCAGGTTAAATGATAAAAGGACCTTATACCAATTGAGCTTTTATCAGAATGACCATTTGCATGTGTTTAATTTTCAAACGAAGAAGAAGAAAAATATAAATCTACTTCTGCATTGCTTTTTGTGAGTGGTTATTACAACAATATACCAATTATTTTGCAGTTTTATATGATCAAATTCCTGAATCTTTCTCTCTGGGTCGTTGTGTTCCACTGCTTTGAGACATGTTTATTCTCCGGTAGCGGTACCGGGACTGTCCTGCCATAAGGGACTAGGAGGCAGGTTGGTTGGGGGTTCTCCCTGGTCTCAAATCAGATGGTTTCAGTCCAAAGCGCCGGCGCCCTCTGGGGTCCGTTTGACCCTCTCCTCAAAACACACAGACCCACTGGAAAACCCTCTACCCAACACAATGGCTCATCTCCCTACACACAGACCCAGAACAATCTACATTCACAGCAAAGTGCCAAACACATCTCACAACAGTCAGAGACGCAACAGTACACATGCATCTTCTGTAAGCAACGGAAACAAGAGGGTGATATTTATTACAAATAAAGTTTTATTTTATCAAAATCCATAACTATCAATAGAAAAATATCGCCAAAAAATAATGGCATTTATGGTAAAATCATGTGCATCAAAATTGTCAGAAATTAATTACACAGGCCTATCAGAAATCACGTAGTAAATTTCATATTTGAATATTGCGTGGCACAGTGAATTTGAATAAAACAAAGGCTTACGATGCAAATTAATTAATTCAAAATGGAAATAATATGCAACTTCTTTCATATGGTTTCACTTGCAAAACACGTTTGCCGAGAGAAACAAATAATATTCCCATAATTTACAATACACATTATGCACATACATAACTCCACAGAGAAATCTCAAATGTTGTCTCCTTCCATTCAAACACAGAAAAATGTAGAAAATCCGCTACAAATGAACTTTTCCCCCACAGAAACCCAACCTAAACCTTCTCGACGTTTTAATGGCATAGACCCTAAACCAGACAACTCGCATCCATAAAAACACAATATGTTTCAAACTTCCTTTAAATTCCCAAAAGCACAAACTCACGCAGCAGCAGAAGATAAATAAAAAGTACATGTACCTTTGGTAAAATAGCATTCCGCTTTTCTTCTTTCTCTTACTCTCTTACGCTCAGTAGCGATCCGCTTATAGCATATGGATTCTGTTTCGAAAATGCCTAGATTTGGCACATTGTCATTGAAAAGAGGGGAGCGAAGTGATGCCACTACAGAATAGAGGAAATGAGTTGCGCATTGGACGCAGCCTCCCCTCCACGCGGATTTATCCAACTTTAATTTAATATTCCGCAATCACACAGTGATGGCATATAATTCAAGGAGAATTTCAGAGGAAGGAACTGCTTTGTATTTTTCCACTAGTATTTCATCTGCAGGAGAGGTGGACAATGCTTTTGTACCTATTATCTGTCCTATTTCTCTTATTTTATTTGTCCCCTTCTGTTTTGATATTTCACAGCAAAACAACATATGTTTATTTGTTTGTATTTAGATCACCTGTGAAGAACTTCCGGCTTATCTGTGGCTCGTGTCACGCTGGAATCATTCCCAACATAAAATCGAGACCCATAAACGCTTGTTTGTAAAACACTGAGCCCAGAATCAATGTATTGGGACATTTCGATCGATTATATAAACGAAAATCCATACGCAACATGAGGCCGATATCAGCCCACTCTTCCGCTCTCTTTAAAGTAGAGGAAAAAATAGATGGGAAAGAGAAAAGACAAAAAGAGAGCTATAGGGATTAAAAACAAAGTTTATATCAATGTTGTGGCTACTCAGAGTAGCCTAATTCAAGATGGGAAATTATAGTACAAACCCTGATGACAACAATTAGACTAGTGCGCAATCAAAGCGACAACACGTATTACGGATACATTTAAAGGGTCAACTAGCAATTCCAGCCAATATCACATGTCAGCGTCACATCACAATAATCAGCCGGTTCTAGACGGCCTTTCATCAGGCATTAATCAAAAATGCTAAATCAAATTAGGGGCTATGTATACACTGCATAGCTGGGTGGCATCGTTACCAGCTGAGACGAAAACAACCCAACACGCTCGTTTATTGCATAAACTGTCGATTAATAATATGCGATATGATTTTAGGGAGAGAAGAGAGGGGAGTTAGAATCACGAGATGTCAATCATGTTAAATTTACATGGAATCACAGCTGCTTGCTTCTCCGGACTTGGGGAGGGGTGCGCGAGAGGGGTTAAGGAGGTGTATGGAGGGGGTGGCCACGCACGCGGTGCCATTCTCTTTATTTGATAAGAGGAAATCAATGGAAGAGATTGTAAAGTCTTTAATGGGGCCAGACGCGCGAGCAACGTGCACGGTGTTCCCGGGTTTAAAAGGGGTGCTTGGTGAAAAGTGACTTGCAGAACAGCGACGCGCGAACGGGTCGATCTGGTGAGGAAATCTACACTAAACTGTACACTCATACACCCGGTCACCTCGCCTCCACCACACACACACACACACACACACACACACCCTCCATCCCTACTTCCATTCAATCTCCCTCGCCCTTGTGCCCCCTCCCACTTGGCCCGTGGTCCTCGCCATGCGCGAGCTATTCATTGTTGTTTAATAGACACGCGCGCAGGAGTGTCCTTCTCCTATAAATCTATCTATGGACTCAAAAAGGGCCTCTCCCATATACCTCCACATACCAGACACAAACCTTATCAAAACCACTTATAACCTATAGCACAATAATTCACAAGTCCCGTGTATTTTACAGAAATATGAAGGTGATAATAAGAAAAAAAATTCATCTGGTAGACGCACCTGCACTCTTTGTCCCTGTCTTCTGACATATACACACCCACAGAGAGAGAGAAAGCGCGCGCGCGAGAGAGACACACAGAGAGAGAGAGAGAGAGAGAGAGAGAGAGAGAGAGAGGGAGAGAGAGAGAGAGAGAGGCTACTGGCTATTGTGAAGGAGAACAATAGAGGTTGTATCTTCTCCACCGATACACATCTGATACGGAATTCACTAGGATTATTTAGAAGTGACATGCTGTCTCTGAAATGTGATCACTCGTCCAGAGTGAATCAAATTAGAATAATTATATCTGCATTTTGGAAATGAACTTGAATATTTAACGAATTCATTATGTAAATAATTAATATTAACAATAAAATAAGAAATACAAATAAAACTAAATAATGATTATGATAATATCGTAATAATAATAATAAATTAAACAAATCATTAATGTATTCACTTAAATCACACAAACAACAACACCTGAGATTCAGACTATTCATTAAATAATTTAAAAAAAAACTAATTCAATTCTGCAAATGCTTTTATGAATTAAAAAAGCCAGGCATGGGTTTTCTCTTAAAAATCTTATTCTAAAACTCCATGACAACACGAGCCAGAACATGTCAATTTGCTGGACTGCCGCTGTCCACTCTAAAGATGGTCCTCAGATCTCCCCTTCCCCTCTCTTGAGGTTAGCCTGTACCCCTCTTCTGGTGCTCAATGGGCCGTCCTCGCGCGATAAATAACCCGGTTACTTTTGGTCAGCACCGCAAAGGCGAGAAGTCAATTCCATGGCAACAGTTTGACAGCTAGGAAACTCGAGCCATCAAAGCTAGAAACGGACCAAATCACAGTCAAGTCAACCAAACCAAGCGACCAACGCAAATGCAAGACTCAGTTGATGCCTATTAGACAATTGGAAATTCTTGAAGTAAGGCGTCAAATTAGAAGCAATTCAGTGACCTCGTAGGTTAGGTTTATAAGCTACATATCATCAAACTATATTCATACATGACAGCCTAATGGTCAACAAAAAATTACCAACAATTATTTTGATTAGCATGACAGTCAAATACCAATAATCAAAGTTCTATGCAGCGTGATCAATTTGCAATTAGCTATACTATTTATTTTAATACCAGCAATATGATTGTTCTCTAGCCAGTGACCAACAGTTGATGCTATGAATAAGAAAAATCACCTTATTCCAGTTTTCCATAATTACTCTGAGACTATGAGCCTACAGTAATAATAGTTTTCCATAATTACTCTGAGACTATGAGCCTACAGTAATAATAGGGCCATCATCAAAAAATAATCACATAATAATAATCACATAAGACTATTGAGTGAATCATTTTGAGTGAGGATAAATCTAGAGCTGAGGTCTACCAGATAATGATAACTGATAGTCAATGCTGTGAGAGGATATCGTATACCCGAGTCCATATGGACTAATACACATATGCTAGCTATAGACTCAGGCCTGACTGACAGCACGGAAGGACTCTCCATATTAGACAGGATACATCGCATGGGGCCCTATGAGTGTTGTAAAGCTGAGTCTGTCTATTAACTGATTATCTATGTCCTGCTACAGGATAGAGAGAAGTCTAGAAGGAATGTCAATGTAAGTTCTTTATCATTATAATACAGAGAGGATGACAAAGAGAGAGAGAGACCTAAATAGATACGCTATTATTGTATTGTCATGTATTTTCAACATTTGTCTTCTTGAATAAACTCTTATTCAGATGCGATACTTGACATGTTGAATACACCATTGAGGAACTTCTCAGGAGTTTATGCTGGTATGTTTTTTGCGTTGAAATTGTGAAAAGGTGACATTTTGGCCAGTTTCATAAGAACCATCCAACAGCACCCCTCCCTTCAATTAAATGCACTTCCTCCAAACAACATGTCACAATCATTTGGCCTGGGGAATTTACTGGCTGATCTGCTATGAAGGCTATGTGTCGTACTCTGGGTGTATGTGTTTGTGTTCTGACCTCAATTCTACATGTACTCACAGAGAAAAAGGTGCCTAAAAATACATGCATTTTCACAATCAGTCATCTGAGACGAGATTGATAAATCCTTTCAGAACATCCTACTGAGGGGCAGGATTATGACACATGGCACACAGACAACACGGATGGGTCTATATGCCTCTGCATGTGCCTGCACCTATGAAATATGTTCTATTATTATTATTATTATGATGATTATTATTATGATTATGCTTATTATTATATTCAAATTCAGTTGAATTTAGTTCTATTTTAGGAATTTACGAAAAATGTACAAAAATACACAACGTCACATAATCACATGATCACAGGGACAGGTAGCATAGAAAGTAAAAGGTTTTATAGAGAGCCAAACTAAAATGTATATTTCACCAGAAACAATTAATACTATGGAGGCTTAAACCTGTCCAATGCTTATAAAAGGTATGGTATATACAAGAGCTACGATGAGGTCTCATGCAGAGGCGGAGGGAAAGCCCCAACACCACAGTTTATGGTTCAACTCGTCAACAAACAGCACACTGTGGCCCTGAACCAATGACGGTTTCCTTGAATAGAAGAGTAAACCATGGCCTCTTCTTTCCCTCTCCCTCCCTCCCTCTCTCCCGCTCTCAACCTCTCCACTATCCCTCTCTCTTTTCTCTCTCTGCTTTCCCTCACTCCCTCGTTCCCTCTCTGAGGCGCTGATACACACCCCTGGGCAGAATTGTGGAGAGTATGGAGGGTTGGCCATGCACAAGGTAAGGGACGCGCTTTGCTTGTATATGCTGGGGTTTTGGGGGGACGGGGGCAGAGGGGTGGGCTGACAGTTGTTGGTGGGGTTATTATTCAAGGCAAGCATGTGTGTGTGTGTGTAGTGTGGGTGTGTGTGTGTGTGTGTGTGTGTGTGTGTGTGTGTGTGTGTGTGTGTGTGTGTGTGTGTGTGTGTGTGTGT
>NC_092093.1:68596653-68629153 GCF_045679555.1 Salvelinus alpinus
ACCTATCCCAAACCTTAACCCTTACCTTAACCATTCAGAGTTAATACCTATCCCAAACCTTAACCCTTACCTTAACCATTCAGAGTTAATACCTATCCCAAACCTTAACCCTTACCTTAACCATTCAGAGTTAATACCTATCCCAAACCTTAACCCTTACCTTAACCATTCAGAGTTAATACCTATCCCAAACCTTAACCCTTACCTTAACCATTCAGAGTTAATACCTATCCCAAACCTTAACCCTTACCTTAACCATTCAGAGTTAATACCTATCCCAAACCTTAACCCTTACCTTAACCATTCAGAGTTAATACCTATCCCAAACCTTAACCCTTACCTTAACCATTCAGAGTTAATACCTATCCCAAACCTTAACCCTTACCTTAACCATTCAGAGTTAATACCTATCCCAAACCTTAACCCTTACCTTAACCATTCAGAGTTAATACCTATCCCAAACCTTAACCCTTACCTTAACCATTCAGAGTTAATACCTATCCCAAACCTTAACCCTTACCTTAACCATTCAGAGTTAATACCTATCCCAAACCTTAACCCTTACCTTAACCATTCAGAGTTAATACCTATCCCAAACCTTAACCCTTACCTTAACCATTCAGAGTTAATACCTATCCCAAACCTTAACCCTTACCTTAACCATTCAGAGTTAATACCTATCCCAAACCTTAACCCTTACCTTAACCATTCAGAGTTAATACCTATCCCAAACCTTAACCCTTACCTTAACCATTCAGAGTTAATACCTATCCCAAACCTTAACCCTTACCTTAACCATTCAGAGTTAATACCTATCCCAAACCTTAACCCTTACCTTAACCATTCAGAGTTAATACCTATCCCAAACCTTAACCCTTACCTTAACCATTCAGAGTTAATACCTATCCCAAACCTTAACCCTTACCTTAACCATTCAGAGTTAATACCTATCCCAAACCTTAACCCTTACCTTAACCATTCAGAGTTAATACCTATCCCAAACCTTAACCCTTACCTTAACCGTTCAGAGTTAATACCTATCCCAAACCTTAACCCTTACCTTAACCATTCAGAGTTAATACCTATCCCAAACCTTAACCCTTACCTTAACCATTCAGAGTTAATACCTATCCCAAACCTTAACCCTTACCTTAACCATTCAGAGTTAATACCTATCCCAAACCTTAACCCTTACCTTAACCATTCAGAGTTAATACCTATCCCAAACCTTAACCCTTACCTTAACCATTCAGAGTTAATACCTATCCCAAACCTTAACCCTTACCTTAACCATTCAGAGTTAATACCTATCCCAAACCTTAACCCTTACCTTAACCATTCAGAGTTAATACCTATCCCAAACCTTAACCCTTACCTTAACCATTCAGAGTTAATACCTATCCCAAACCTTAACCCTTACCTTAACCATTCAGAGTTAATACCTATCCCAAACCTTAACCCTTACCTTAACCATTCAGAGTTAATACCTATCCCAAACCTTAACCCTTACCTTAACCATTCAGAGTTAATACCTATCCCAAACCTTAACCCTTACCTTAACCATTCAGAGTTAATACCTATCCCAAACCTTAACCCTTACCTTAACCATTCAGAGTTAATACCTATCCCAAACCTTAACCCTTACCTTAACCATTCAGAGTTAATACCTATCCCAAACCTTAACCCTTACCTTAACCATTCAGAGTTAATACCTATCCCAAACCTTAACCCTTACCTTAACCATTCAGAGTTAATACCTATCCCAAACCTTAACCCTTACCTTAACCATTCAGAGTTAATACCTATCCCAAACCTTAACCCTTACCTTAACCATTCAGAGTTAATACCTATCCCAAACCTTAACCCTTACCTTAACCATTCAGAGTTAATACCTATCCCAAACCTTAACCCTTACCTTAACCATTCAGAGTTAATACCTATCCCAAACCTTAACCCTTACCTTAACCATTCAGAGTTAATACCTATCCCAAACCTTAACCCTTACCTTAACCATTCAGAGTTAATACCTATCCCAAACCTTAACCCTTACCTTAACCATTCAGAGTTAATACCTATCCCAAACCTTAACCCTTACCTTAACCATTCAGAGTTAATACCTATCCCAAACCTTAACCCTTACCTTAACCATTCAGAGTTAATACCTATCCCAAACCTTAACCCTTACCTTAACCATTCAGAGTTAATACCTATCCCAAACCTTAACCCTTACCTTAACCATTCAGAGTTAATACCTATCCCAAACCTTAACCCTTACCTTAACCATTCAGAGTTAATACCTATCCCAAACCTTAACCCTTACCTTAACCATTCAGAGTTAATACCTATCCCAAACCTTAACCCTTACCTTAACCATTCAGAGTTAATACCTATCCCAAACCTTAACCCTTACCTTAACCATTCAGAGTTAATACCTATCCCAAACCTTAACCCTTACCTTAACCATTCAGAGTTAATACCTATCCCAAACCTTAACCCTTACCTTAACCATTCAGAGTTAATACCTATCCCAAACCTTAACCCTTACCTTAACCATTCAGAGTTAATACCTATCCCAAACCTTAACCCTTACCTTAACCATTCAGAGTTAATACCTATCCCAAACCTTAACCCTTACCTTAACCATTCAGAGTTAATACCTATCCCAAACCTTAACCCTTACCTTAACCATTCAGAGTTAATACCTATCCCAAACCTTAACCCTTACCTTAACCATTCAGAGTTAATACCTATCCCAAACCTTAACCCTTACCTTAACCATTCAGAGTTAATACCTATCCCAAACCTTAACCCTTACCTTAACCATTCAGAGTTAACCCTTACCTTAACCATTCAGAGTTAATACCTATCCCAAACCTTAACCCTTACCTTAACCATTCAGAGTTAATACCTATCCCAAACCTTAACCCTTACCTTAACCATTCAGAGTTAATACCTATCCCAAACCTTAACCCTTACCTTAACCATTCAGAGTTAATACCTATCCCAAACCTTAACCCTTACCTTAACCATTCAGAGTTAATACCTATCCCAAACCTTAACCCTTACCTTAACCATTCAGAGTTAATACCTATCCCAAACCTTAACCCTTACCTTAACCATTCAGAGTTAATACCTATCCCAAACCTTAACCCTTACCTTAACCATTCAGAGTTAATACCTATCCCAAACCTTAACCCTTACCTTAACCATTCAGAGTTAATACCTATCCCAAACCTTAACCCTTACCTTAACCATTCAGAGTTAATACCTATCCCAAACCTTAACCCTTACCTTAACCATTCAGAGTTAATACCTATCCCAAACCTTAACCCTTACCTTAACCATTCAGAGTTAATACCTATCCCAAACCTTAACCCTTACCTTAACCATTCAGAGTTAATACCTATCCCAAACCTTAACCCTTACCTTAACCATTCAGAGTTAATACCTATCCCAAACCTTAACCCTTACCTTAACCATTCAGAGTTAATACCTATCCCAAACCTTAACCCTTACCTTAACCATTCAGAGTTAATACCTATCCCAAACCTTAACCCTTACCTTAACCATTCAGAGTTAATACCTATCCCAAACCTTAACCCTTACCTTAACCATTCAGAGTTAATACCTATCCCAAACCTTAACCCTTACCTTAACCATTCAGAGTTAATACCTATCCCAAACCTTAACCCTTACCTTAACCATTCAGAGTTAATACCTATCCCAAACCTTAACCCTTACCTTAACCATTCAGAGTTAATACCTATCCCAAACCTTAACCCTTACCTTAACCATTCAGAGTTAATACCTATCCCAAACCTTAACCCTTACCTTAACCATTCAGAGTTAATACCTATCCCAAACCTTAACCCTTACCTTAACCATTCAGAGTTAATACCTATCCCAAACCTTAACCCTTACCTTAACCATTCAGAGTTAATACCTATCCCAAACCTTAACCCTTACCTTAACCATTCAGAGTTAATACCTATCCCAAACCTTAACCCTTACCTTAACCATTCAGAGTTAATACCTATCCCAAACCTTAACCCTTACCTTAACCATTCAGAGTTAATACCTATCCCAAACCTTAACCCTTACCTTAACCATTCAGAGTTAATACCTATCCCAAACCTTAACCCTTACCTTAACCATTCAGAGTTAATACCTATCCCAAACCTTAACCCTTACCTTAACCATTCAGAGTTAATACCTATCCCAAACCTTAACCCTTACCTTAACCATTCAGAGTTAATACCTATCCCAAACCTTAACCCTTACCTTAACCATTCAGAGTTAATACCTATCCCAAACCTTAACCCTTACCTTAACCATTCAGAGTTAATACCTATCCCAAACCTTAACCCTTACCTTAACCATTCAGAGTTAATACCTATCCCAAACCTTAACCCTTACCTTAACCATTCAGAGTTAATACCTATCCCAAACCTTAACCCTTACCTTAACCATTCAGAGTTAATACCTATCCCAAACCTTAACCCTTACCTTAACCATTCAGAGTTAATACCTATCCCAAACCTTAACCCTTACCTTAACCATTCAGAGTTAATACCTATCCCAAACCTTAACCCTTACCTTAACCATTCAGAGTTAATACCTATCCCAAACCTTAACCCTTACCTTAACCATTCAGAGTTAATACCTATCCCAAACCTTAACCCTTACCTTAACCATTCAGAGTTAATACCTATCCCAAACCTTAACCCTTACCTTAACCATTCAGAGTTAATACCTATCCCAAACCTTAACCCTTACCTTAACCATTCAGAGTTAATACCTATCCCAAACCTTAACCCTTACCTTAACCATTCAGAGTTAATACCTATCCCAAACCTTAACCCTTACCTTAACCATTCAGAGTTAATACCTATCCCAAACCTTAACCCTTACCTTAACCATTCAGAGTTAATACCTATCCCAAACCTTAACCCTTACCTTAACCATTCAGAGTTAATACCTATCCCAAACCTTAACCCTTACCTTAACCATTCAGAGTTAATACCTATCCCAAACCTTAACCCTTACCTTAACCATTCAGAGTTAATACCTATCCCAAACCTTAACCCTTACCTTAACCATTCAGAGTTAATACCTATCCCAAACCTTAACCCTTACCTTAACCATTCAGAGTTAATACCTATCCCAAACCTTAACCCTTACCTTAACCATTCAGAGTTAATACCTATCCCAAACCTTAACCCTTACCTTAACCATTCAGAGTTAATACCTATCCCAAACCTTAACCCTTACCTTAACCATTCAGAGTTAATACCTATCCCAAACCTTAACCCTTACCTTAACCATTCAGAGTTAATACCTATCCCAAACCTTAACCCTTACCTTAACCATAGTTAATGCCTAACCTTCAAAATTCAGAGTTAATGCCTAACCTTCAAAATTCAGAGTTAATGCCTAAACGTAACCTTAAATTTGATGTTTGTAACAACTTAAAAATTTGACGTTTGAGAAACATCGATGAATGTCTAATTCTGACGTGAGATTGTGAGAGCTAGTAGATTGTGACACCACACATATTCCCACACTAGCCAGGGGATGAGGGGACACAGAGGAAGGGTTTGAGTCGGTTGATGACAAGCCGTAACTAGCGTGAAATTCCCTGTAGATTAAATGTCCTGGGAGCAGTATTCCATTCTCCCAACGCACACACACACACACACACACACACACACACACACACACACACACACACACACACACACACACACACACACACACACACACACACACACACACACACACACACACACACACACACACACACACACACACACACACACACACACACACACCCCATGGCTTCCCTTTGGCACAGGAAACACAGATAAATCCTGGGGAAACACACACAAATTCAGACACACAGACAAAACTCGCAAACGCTCCAAGGCTCGCTGAGACAAACAGCACATCAAACCTCAGCAGGTAAAACTCTTTCTTTATCCCACTGGCATGGAACACTCACGCACGCACGCACGCACGCACGCGCACACCTACCCACACACACACACACACACACACACACACACACACACACACACACACACACACACACACACACACACACACACACACACACACACACACACACACACACACACACACACACACACACACACACACACACACACACACACACACACACACACACACACACACACACACTCACTAGCGGGCAAAAGACACGTTGAAAGTTAAAAGAGAAGCATGTTTAGTTTCTAACCACTGGGAGAACATAGTACTTCACAGCCATGGATTTCATGCAGTGGTGAAAAGCATTTTAAAGTACTACTTAAGGAGTTTTTTGGGTATCTGTACTTTACTATTAATATTTTTGACAACTTTTACTTTTACTTCACTACATTCCTGAATAAAATAATGTACTTTTTACTCCGTACATTTTCCCTGACACCCAAAAGTAGTTGTTACATTTTGAATACTAAGCAGGAGAGAAAATGGTTCAATTCACACACTTATGAAGAGAACATCCCTGGTCATCCCTACTGCCTCTGATATGGGAGCTCACTCACCACAAGTGCTTTGTTTGTAAATTGTGTCTGAGTGTTGGAGTGTGTCCCTGGCTATCCATCTGGTTTGCTTAATATAAGGAATTAGAAAATATTTATACTTTTACTTTTGATACTTAAGAATATTTTAGCAATTACAATTACTTTTGATACCTTACTTAATATATTTAAAACCAAATACTTAAAAACTTTTACTCAGGTAGTATTTTACTGGGTGACTTTCACTTTTACTTGAGTAATTTTTTATTAAGATATCTTTACTTTTACTCAAGTATGACAATTGGATACCTTTTCCACCATGGATTTAATGTCATACTGTAGTTCACCAGGTAGGTCACCCATGATACAAGTCAGTATTCCATCCATGTCTGAGGATGTCGGAAGAGGACGAGGCAACCGGCCACTAGGGCCAACAGTGAGTGCTGTTACCTTGAAATAGACTTAGGTTTTGCCAGGGCGTTGTGGACAGGGATGGTGGATGGGCATGAGCATCTGCATCTGATTCCAAAGGTTGCATGTTCGAAATCTAGCGACATAAAAAAAAAATGGTTTTCAGTCTATCCCAAACCTTAACCCTTACCTTAACCATTCAGAGTTAATACCTAACCTTGAGAATTCGGAGTTGATGCCTAAACTTAAACTTGGACGTTTGGAACACGTTTGGAACAGCCACAAAATTTGATGTTTGAGACAATGAGAGCTTGTTGAAATCCCAGCTATGGATTTAATGTACATACAGGCAATTCCCTCCCTGCACACACACCTGTCTTTGGGTAGGTTAGTCTCTCTTCTCCCCTTCATCCCGTCATGTTAGGGTAGACCCAGAGATGTCAGGCTGTCCATCTAGGCAGAGACGGGAGCACTTTGTGGGACTAGACACTAGATTCCAGGTAGACAGGAGAAGGACAGATAAGTGGAGGAGGGACTGAGCAAGGGAAGGAGGCGATAGGGAGCAGGCCAGACTAACTTTATGCAGGTTTGTCTCTCTGCTACCTGTGGTTCTCTCGTTTAAAATGTTTTCCTCTTTCTCTCTCTCTCTCCGTCGCTGTCTGCTGGCTACTTTAGGCCAGGTAGAGGGGGACGGAGGGATAGAGTGAGAGAGGGACAGAGGTAGACGGAGAGAGGGAGAAGGGAATAGAGGGTTCAGTCTCAGGGCATGTAAAATGCATAAGCTGCATTTGAAAATAATTAAATTCGGCTGGCAAGCGCCTCATCGCACAGCCTCTCCCTTCCCTCTTTCTTGGTTTCCTTCCTTACCCCCCTTCTTTTTCTGGGTGAATGTACCTTTTGTGACAGGCAGGCTGAAGGCCCAGGAGACAGATAAATGTGAATCTCTGGTTGTGTGTTTGTAGAAATGCTACTAAGTGCATCCACTCATTTGTTGTTGTTCATATTTGTGTCTTAATATATTTTTTATAAGACATGTGGCTCACATGCATTTCAAATTGATGTTGTTGGTATATGCACAAAAAACGAACTTAACATACAATAGGTATACTTACAGTATACACTGTATGTCCCTGCTTGTTAAAACTATCCAAATATTATCCAAATATCTCACTGTTGTGTCAAAATACCAAGCATTCATACACAAAAATAATGGCCATTGTCTGTCATGTTTTGCAGGATAACTGATTAAATGTTCCTACGTTTCCTTTCTAGACAAACAAGCATCTTTCTCATGATATACAGTTGAAAGTACTAAGTGAATTCAAATGTGCATTTTTGCAATATAAGAACAGTCCTGATTTTCAAACACAGTCTACCTGTAGATTGTTCTAAGGTAAACATTTATACAATATTCATTTCCAACCAAAATGTCACCCACATTTAATTCCCTGGTGATTCCCCTGTGAGTCAGTCAGTCAGTTCGTTAAACCTATTGATTCAGCCGTAAAAAACATTCCGCTTACCAAAGAGAAAAAAGGTTTACAGCATGTATTTTCATATCATCTCCCTACCACGTGTTTCCCTACCCAGAGTAATGTACTATAATTATGTTAGACTTATGACCTTTTGCAAACTGAAAATAAAATGGCTTCAACATCTTCATTTGATCCATTTCAAACAAGGGAGGCAGAATCTAAAGAGGCCGCATTCGACATATTAAAAGTGGTTGGTTGCCAGGGAAAGAGACTCTGTTTCATATTTTCACTTCATATTCTTCAATAAAAGGCTCTTTGTTGTCTACTGCCTGACTGGCTGTAATGAGAAACATTCCATTGTAACAAACATTATTTTTTGCAAAACTGAATTTCATCCAGTTTCGTCCAACTTATTTTTTTTACACTAGATTCAAAGCACTCAGCGCAAGATACACATGTACACGTCCATAAACAGACACACACAGAGGGAACACACACGGCAGAGAGAGAGAGAAAGAGAGAGGGTAGGCCTCAGCTGGCTCCTTAGGCAAGAAGAAACATTATTTACAAGCCAATAATGCCAAAACATGGTCAAATCAATGAGGGACACACTACTAAACGAGAGACAATGTGACGGCTACATGCTATTCTAACCTGTCTGTGCTCAGCGGGTAAAGGTGTTGTTCGCATTCACTACATATTGTGACATCATATTCCTGAATCTACCTGTAATGCCAGAATCTCTTCAGAGATCCTCCCGTTACATCACATACATTAGATGCAAGGTGAATGCATGCACCTTTCTATGGAGAAATAAACAGTGGATTACCCATAACATTAGACAGTTTAAACTCGGTTTTAAAATTACTGTATGCCATGTGTGGATTCATATTGAATTGAATGTTAAGAGAAAGGCAGGCTCTGCTGTGGTTATACCACTGATTTGTGTGTGTGTGTGTGTGTGTGTGTGTGTGTGTGTGTGTGTGTGTGTGTGTGTGTGTGTGTGTGTGTGTGTGTGTGTGTGTGTGTGTGTGTGTGTGTGTGTGTGTGTGTGTGTGTGTGTGTGTGTGTGTGTGTGTGTGTGTGTGTGTGTGGAGGGGGACAAGTAGGTACTTGTTGTAAACTCTCACTTTCTGGTTGTTAAACTATGAGTGAATCTGAAGTCGTAAAAACAATGAGACTGGATTTGGTACACACACGCACAGACGCACAGACGCACAGACGCACACACACACACACACACACACACACACACACACACACACACACACACACACACACACACACACACACACACACACACACACACACACACACACACACACACACACACACACACACACGCACAGACGCACACACACACACACACACACGCACACGCGCACACGCACACACACACGCTGTTGCCATGGCGTCTGCATGTGTTTGCGTGTTCCTGTCACATGTGTGTCATGGTCTGAAGGGCGTGGTAACCTGCATGGCCAGCACCTGTCCACACGCATAACATGCCTATTACACGCTAACAACACAGACCAAACCAGCCTCGAACAAACATGGACCAGACACGATATGAGTAGCCTCTGTCTTAGTGAATACTTGGTCATTTTTCCATCATAAAATCATAATCATACCATTATAATGATATAGTGGTCTATTATAGCTCAAACAGTTACAATGGTTATGATTTCAGGAGGACTAACATAAGTCTCAAACTACATTGAGAATCTCAACCCCCCTCTGACGACATAAAGAACACTTCTAGGTAAAATGCAACTACTGCATTATACACATTATACACACTTTAGGAAATCTATATTCACAGAGAACAGGAGTGTTGTGTTCAATGGGGTACAACGCCCCTGCTCTGTTAATGGGATATGAAGGAGGGGTGATTGAGTGAAATGTGCTGGAGAGATTGGGAGGAATTTCAGTGCAGAAAAATGAGGAGGAGATTGGTACGAATAGTCAGCGTTAATGTAGCATTACCTCTGTGATCAACGTGGCCACAACAAGAAAATCCACGTAGAGAACCATCCTGCATCAAGCCTCCATGTAGAACCTAGCCAGGCCATGGAAAGCACTGAATATGATCATGATATTATACAGTTGAAAGAAACCGTAGTTTTCAAACGATAATAACAAACTTTATTTTATTGTAGCACTGACTAAAGTTTGTCTTGCAATGATTGCGTTATGTTGTTGTCTCATCATCCTTTGTAGTGTACATACACGCTAAATTACTCTGGATAAGTGCATTTGCTATATTACTAAATTGTCAAATATTTTAAAGGAATAGGATACAAACCATTGTATTTTTTTTATCATGGTACAGCCAACTCAAAGAAATGACTGTATCAAAGGAAAAAATAGAAAGCTTCCTCTGAATTCAAAGTCAGAGTGGACATGCTACCATTACATAGCTCTGGATGACTTGAGAGGCCTTCTGTCATATGAATTTCCTCTCCTTTCTTCAGTTTTCCATAATTTTACGGCACGGGCGCACAATCAGCTCCTTTTCCCCCTCTCTCCATGTGCATTACCTCCAAAGAGAATGTTTCAATGGGATTGCGATGGCCAGTTAGCTCTGCTTTGATCCACACTACTCTTTGAGGACTCCATTGTTCCTGATTTGCTAGCTGTGATTTTCTAGCCTGAACAGAGAGAGAAAGACTACCTTTGGCACCCCAGACAAGAGCTGTATTTGAGACGCCACCTTATTCCCTTCCCTCTATAGTACACTAGTTTAAGCCAGTGCTGCTCTGCACACTGATATGTCTCCTGTTACTATGGTCTCATTGGTAGTCCCTTCCCTCAAGATATGTAGCATAAGATATCTGGAGTTATCGTACCTACTGGAGTTACGTATTCTCTGGTCAGTTGTTTTTTTCGCATGGAATCGAGCTGTTGCTATGCTAATATAAGTGGAAAACAGTCCTGGAGGTGAACATTGATTAGCTTCATTCTCATTTACACATTTGATTGTCTGGCTGAAAGACTTAAAGATTTAACAGAAGTCAAGGAGAGTGTTCTTGACTAACACTCCACACCAGACGATTCCTCCCACTTTTAGCCAGAGAGAAAACATCTAGGTCTCCTCCCAGATACAAATTAACAATTTATTTTCCATTTCTTCCCCAAACACTCATCTGTAGCTTTATGCTTTGAAGTGGAAGAGAGAGAGAGAGAGAGAGAGAGAGAGAGAGAGAGAGAGAGAGAGAGAGAGAGAGAGAGAGAGAGAGAGAGAGAGAGAGAGAGAGAGAGAGAGAGATGGGTGGAGCTTGGAGATGGCATGATACTGTGTTAGTCTTTAAAGAGGCCTCACACGGTTGTTGCATCGGGGAACACAACACCTTCAAGGTGAAACTGATCAATCAAACAGTCTGCTCCCTCGTGGTGATAAGTTGAAATTTAGAAGGGGTGTGTATGGATTGTTAACGCTAATGTTGGAGTCAACCAAAAGGTGTAAAGTAAATTGAATTAAACAAACTCAGGAGGGCATTTTCAAAACAACATTGAAGTCCATATTATTGCTTTCATCGACAGAAGTATTCTGGTTTCTGATCTAAATGCACACAGACCAAGGTGAGGAGTTTCTGTTTCCGTAATTATATCTTACAAACCAAAAAAAAAACGGATCAATTGCCTAACTCTGATTAATTTGGCAAGCTAAACCGCACATTCCGTTCCAACCACATCTCAACCTTCTCTTCTTTATGTTGAACCGGGGAGGAACTTTTCTTAGACACTGACTGAACACAAACAAACAAGCCAAGAGGAAAAAAGAGAAGGATAGAAAACTCATCAATTGTCCATCTGAAGGATGACATCTTTTGTAGTCTCTCTGTCATCTCTGCAGTCTGCTAGAATGGACAGCGCATCTCCTCTCTGGCAAGACTGCTCCCCTGATGTCCCATGAGACACCTCTCTCTCCACCCCCACTCTCTCTCTCTCTCTCTCTCTGGCATCTCAGGACTTTATGAATTAGTTACTACGTCCTTTCTTTTCTCTCTACTTCTTTCTCTTTTTCATTTTCTCCCATCGCATCTGTGAGCCTGGAAGCGTGAAACCAACACCTGCCCTGAGACAAAGAGGTTGGAAGAGAGAGAGGCCATCAGAATTCTCTCGCTCTCTTTCGCTCACTCTCTCTTCGTCTGTTGAAGTGCTCCCAGGAATAAAAAGCTATGTGAAAAAAATTATATAGACGTATTTTTTAAAAAGAAGGAAAAAAGTTTTCTCTCGCATTTGTAAATGAAACACATCTGTGTGGAGGGGAAGGCCTCCACCCCCTCCACCCCCATCACTCCATCTCTCTCTGTGTGTGTGTGAGATGGATCAAGTCCTTTGTGACCATTTGCCTGAACCTAAACTAACTGGTGGGGGAAGTGGCGAGCGGGATACACACACACACACACACAGTTTTACTGTGCGGGACTGAATGTTAAACTTATATTTAATGTATGACATTTCACACAAATCATCCGGCCACAGACATGACCCTGGGGTATGCTGCAGATTGCTTTTTCAGTGCCTCAGCAGCACAGGCATTATCCATCCCAGAGCAAAGCCTTTGAGTTGGGAGAGGTGAGACGTACTGCTCTGGCCATCCCACACTGGAACACAGTCTCTCTCTCTCTCTCTCTCTCTCTCTCTCTCTCTCTCTCTCTCTCTCTCTCTCTCTCTCTCTCTCTCTCTCTCTCTCTCTCTCTCTCTCACACACACACACACACACACACACACACACACACACACACACACACACACACACACACACACACACACACACACACACACACACACACACACTCTCTCTCTCTTTCTCTCTCTCTCTTTCTCTCTTCCTCTCTGTTTCTGTCTTTCATTGCTACCCTACCCCTCTTGTTCCCAGTCCCCCCTCCCGTCTCTCTCTCTGATATCATGATCGCAGGGCCGTGCCAAATTGAAAACATCTTGGCAGTCTGAAGGCTGTATAAAATAACCATATATTATATACAGTAAAACAGCCCATTGGCTAGCTAAACAATTATACTGTCGTGCTGTCTCCAGAGACACTTTCTTTCTCTCTCCTCTCCCTTCATTTCTATGTAAAGTCTTTTGAGGTAGTGTGAAAATCATCTTGGATGTGTAAATTCCAGTTGGAAGTTTTTTTTCCATCATATTTTAATATGAATAAGCCTCAGTCTACAACAATTTGTAGTGATGTGTAACCTACATAGAATGACCATCTACACGGATTAAGAAACAGTGTAAATATCTCCTATTCAATTCCCTTCTGAGAAGCATTTTCATATGATTATCATATGGAAACTGCAACCTTAACAATAAGGATTCATGAATATACAGAAAAGAACACATTAGATACACAACATGAACCAGGGATGGATAATACTATAATATCCACCATACAACATGAACCAGGGATGGATAATACTGTAATATCCACCATACAACATGAACCAGAGGGATGGATAATACTGTAATATCCACCATACAACATGAACCAGGGATGGATAATACTGTAATATCCACCATACAACATGAACCAGAGGGATGGATAATACTATAATATCCACCATACAACATGAACCAGGGATGGATAATACTGTAATATCCACCATACAACATGAACCAGGAATGGATAATACTATAATATCCACCATACAACATGAACCAGGGATGGATAATACTGTAATATCCACCATACAACATGAACCAGGGATGGATAATACTGTAATATCCACCATACAACATGAACCAGAGGGATGGAAAATACTATAATATCCACCATACAACATGAACCAGAGGGATGGATAATACTGTAATATCCACCATACAACACGAACCAGGGATGGATAATACTATAATATCCACCATACAACATGAACCAGGGATGGATAATACTATAATATCCACCATACAACATGAACCAGGGATGGATAATACTGTAATATCCACCATACAACATGAACCAGAGGGATGGATAATACTATAATATCCACCATACAACATGAACCAGAGGGATTTATAATACTGTAATATCCACCATACAACATGAACCAGAGGGATGGATAATACTGTAATATCCACCATACAACATGAACCAGGGATGGATAATACTATAATATCCACCATACAACATGAACCAGGGATGGATAATACTGTAATATCCACCATACAACATGAACCAGGGATGGATAATACTGTAATATCCACCATACAACATGAACCAGGGATGGATAATACTGTAATATCCACCATACAACATGAACCAGGGATGGATAATACTGTAATATCCACCATACAACATGAACCCAACAACGCTTGGCTTTGTGCTCTGTGTCCGTTCATGCTGGCAAAACAATGTATTTATACCAATGATTTCTCCGGCAGGGTCATCCATTTTCGAGGAAAGACATTTTTCTGCATTTGGAGGAGACGCTAGGTCTGTCTGATGGTCACTATATCAGAGTCACTCTGCACTCTGAAGGTTAGGGCCTGCCATAGTGTAACACTGTTAGGCCAAGAATACCTTTTGACACACACACACACACACACACGCCCGCACACACACACACACACACACACACACACACACACACACACACACACACACACACACACACACACACACACACACACACACACACACACACACACACACACACACACACACACACACACACACACACACACACACACACACACACACACACACACACACACACACACACACACATTACCAGTTTACTATCCCCTGGTGAAGCCATCCTGCCAAACACAGTGAGACAGAAGGAGGAGCTCTTCTTTATAAAATGATCTGTTTCTCTGCTTTCTCTAAGAGATAACACCATTACGATTGAATAAAGAACAAAGAGATAGAATGCATATTATGCATATTAACTAAGCTCTCTGCCAACTACACACACACGCACACACACACACACACACACACACACACACACACACACACACACACACACACACACACACACACACACACACACACACACACACACACAACCACAGTCAACATTGTAATTAGCAGCTTCACCTCAGGGCATAAAGAAACCTGTTTCTAATTGAAATTCAGCAGGGACTTTACATGGATTCAAATGAGGTTTGAGCAAAAGTGAAAAACACAAACTACTCGGTTTGGTTTGCACTGCATTTATGACAATCTGGAATGATCCCTTCTGTTTCCCTAACAAACAGACGGAGCACCGCTGTGCATGTCTCCCAAGCACAGTTACACCCTTTCTTTTTCATTCTGTTGTTTTGTTTTTCCTTTTCTTTTAACTTAAGCTGTTGTTTAATGGACGGCGGGAGGCGTGACAGAGGGAAGGGATCAGATCGGGGGTCTGTTGCCCTTTTGCCAATTTGTGAGACGGACCTCGGAGGTTGAGCGATAGCCAATTAGCTTTCGTTCTGACAGACGGAGGGTTTCTCACTGCAGCCATTAAAATAGGGATCGGTCGGTCGGTTGGTTGGTGTGTTAGTGAGGAGCGTGTCTAGCTCTCACCCATGCCCCCTCCCTCTCACCCCTATTCTCACCCCTTTCCTTTAACCACAACCTCTCCCATAGCTACTCTGACCCCTCATCACCTACCCTCATCCTCGCGCACGTCACCCTCTGCCTCATCCCCATTCCTAACCCTAAATCCACCTCCCCACCCCACCCCACCCCGCCACTACCTCTACCCTCACCTCTTCCTCATCACCCAGGTTCTGAGCCCTAACACCCCTGGGGATCTCCCCCCATCCCTCTGGGTATACCCCTGGTCCTAACCCCTGGTCTCCAGTCCCCACCCCAAGCATTTGTTTCTCCCACACCACAGTCTTTTAAAGGGCAGGTACAGCCCCATTCCATAACTATACAGCCACGCCCCAGGTCCCATTCAAGGAGGTCCTCCAACAGAAGACAAGAGGTCAATACAGCCCTGGAACAATACAGCCCTGGAAGACAAGAGGTCAATACAGCCCTCTATACCCCTCAGTACTTTGTTGAAGCACCTTTAGCGGCAATTACAGCCTAGAGTTTTTTTGGGTATGACGCTACAAGCTTGGCACACCTGTATTTGGGGAGTTTCTCCCATTCTTCTCTGCAGATCCTCCCAAGCTCTGTCAGGTTGGATGGGGAGCATCACTGCATAGCAATTTTCAGGTCTCTCTAGAGATATTAGACTGGGTTCAAGTCCGGGCTCTGGCTGGGCCACTCAAGGACAATCAGAGACTTGTTCCGAAGCTACTCCTGTGTTGTCTTGGCTGTGTGCTTAGGGTCATTGTCCTGTTGGAAGATGAACCTTCACTCCAATCTGAGGTCCTGAGTGATCTGGAGCAGGTTTTCTTCAAATGTCTCTCTGTGCTTTGCTCCGTTCATCTGACTATTCTTGCAGTCCCTGCAGCTGAAAAATATCCCAACAGCATGATGCTGCCTCCAACATGCTTTACCGTAGGGATGGTGCCTGGTTTCCTCCAGATGTGACGCTTGGCATTCAGGCCAAAACGTTCAATCTTGGTTTCATTAGACCAGAGAATCTTGTTTCTCATGGTCTGAGAGTACTTTAGGTGCCTTTCGGCAAACTCCAAGCGGGCTGTCATGTGCCTTTTACTGTGGAGTGGCTTCCGTCTGGCCACTCTACCATAAAGACCTGATTGGTGGCGTGCTGCAGAGATGGTTATCCCATCTCTACAGAGGAACTCTGGAGCTCTGTCAGAGTGACCATCAGCTTCTTGGTCACATCTCTGACCAAGGCCCTTCTCCCTCGATTGCTCATTTTGGCCGACCGGCCAGCTGTAGGAAGAGTCTTGGTGGTTCCTAACTTCTTCCATTTTAGAATGTGTTCTTGGGGACCTTCAATTCTGCATATATTTTTTTGGTACCTTTCCTTATATAGACAGGTGTGTGCCTTTCCAAATCATGTCCTTTACTCAATTTTAGATTAAGGCTGTAAAGTAACAAAATGTGGAAAAAGTGAAGGGGTCTGAATACTATCCGAATGCACTGTATATATATATATATGTATATTGGACCAGTAAAATGTTTGGACATATTGTACCAGTGAAATGTTTGGACACACAGACTCATTCAAGGGTTTTTCTTTATTTTTTACTATTTTCTACATTGTAGAATAATACTGAAGACATCAAAACTATGAAATAACACATATGGATTCAAGTAGTAACCAAAAAAGTGTTAAACAAATCAAAATATATGTTATATTTGAGATTCTTCTAAGTAGCCACCCTTTGCCTTGATGACAGTTTTGCACACTCTTGGCATTCTCTCAACCAGCTTCATGAGGTAGTCACCTGGAATGCATTTAAATTAACAGGTGTGCCTTGTTAAAAGTTCATTTGTGGAATTTCTTTCCTTCTTAATGCGTTTGAGCAAATCAGTTGTGTTGTGACAAGGTAGGGGTGGTTTACAGAAGATAGCCCTATTTTGTAAAAGACCAAGTCCTTATTATGGCAAGAACAGCTCAAATAAGCAAAGAGAAATGACAGTCCATCATTACTTTACGACATGAAGATCAGTCAATCCGGAACATTTCAAGAACTTTGAACGTTTCTTCAAGTCCAGTCGCAAACACCATCAAGCGCTATGATGAATCTGGCTCTCATGAGGACCGCCACAGGAAAGGAAGACCCAGAGTTACCTCTGCTGCAGAGGATAAGTTCATTAAAGTTAACAGCCTCAGAAATTGCAGCCCAAATAAATGCTTCACAGAGTTCAAGTAACAGACACATCTCAACATCAACTGTTCAGAGGAGACTGCGTGAAACAGCCCTTCATGGTCGAATTGCTGCAAATAAACCACTACCGAAGGACACCAATAATAAGAAGAGACTTGCTTGGGCCAAGAAACACGAGCAATGAACATTAGACCTGTGGAAATTTGTCTTTTGGTCTGATGAGTCCAAATGTGAGATTTTTGGTCCCAACCGCCCTGTCTTTGTGATACGCAGAGGAGGCGAACGGATGACCTCCTCATGTGTGGTTCCCACCATGAAGCATGGAGGAGGAGGTGTGATGGCGTGATGGGGTGCTTTATTGGTGACACTGTCAGTGATTTATTTCGAATTCAAGGCACACTTAACCAGCATGGCTACCACAGCATTCTGCAGCGATGCGCCATCCCATCTGGTTTGCGCTTAGTGGGACAATCATTTGTTTTTCAACAGGACATTGACCCAAAACACACCTCCAGGCTGTGTAAGGGCTATTTGACCAATAAGGAGAGTGATGGAGAGCTGCATCAGATGACCTGGCCTCCACAATCCCCTGACCTCAACCCAATTGAAATGGTTTGGGATGAGTTGGACCGCAGAGTTAAAGAAAAGCAGCCAACAAGTGCTCAGCATATTTGGGAACTCCTTCAAGACTTTTGGAAAAGCATTCCTCATGAAGCTGTTTGAGATAATGCCAAGAGTGTGCAAAGCTGTCATCAAGGCAAAGGGTGGCTACTTTGAAGAATCTCAAATATATTAATATATTTAGATTACTTTAACACTTTTTTGGTTACTACATGATTCCATATGTGTTATATCATAGTTTTGATGTCTTCACTATTATTCTACAATGTAGAAAATACTAAAATAAAGAAAAATCCTTGAATGAGTAGGTGTGTCCAAACTTTTGACTGGTATATATATATACATATACACTCTACCTCATATCACCTCTACCTCTAAGTTTGAAATTATTTTGACTAGAAAAAATACTTGAAATATGTGTAATTGAGGGGCATGCAGGTGTAGAAACTCTACTTGTTACAGAAACATCAACCAGGGTCCAACTAAAATGGAGAAGGCAATGTCGCAGCGGGGCTCTGCGTCGCTGTCTCCGAACTAAAATGGAGGAAATGGCTCCATATTTATGTGTACTGCTGATGAAAGATACAAATCCATCTTCTCTCTTTCCTTTCTTTCTTTCTTTCTTTCTTTCTTTCTTTCTCTCTCTCTCTCTCTCTCTCTCTCTCTCTCTCTCTCTCTCTCTCTCTCTCTCTCTCTCTCTCTCTCTCTCTCTCTCTCTCTCTTGTTTTCCCTCTCTCTGGTCTCTCTGTTGATGTATTCTGACATTACAGTGCATGTCAGCTTGAGCAGAAGGGAAAGAGGGAGCGGGTGGCTGTGACAGAATACCTGAATCTGACTGCTTTTAAATTCAACAGACAGGAAAAGAAAAATACTGGCGTTCTGTGCATTGAGATTACTGTGAAAGAGTCTGTTGTTTATACAAACGGAATCACCGGTTAACTTCGACTAAATGTTGGTACAAACAACAACATAAAAACGTACAGATATTTCCACCAATACAACTTCAAGAATCAATACATCAATAAGAATTATTAGAATTATAATCAATTAGAATTATTGTTTAAAAAAAATGGGAACATGAAAATTAACCAGTTTACACATGGAGAGTCCTTGTTTTACTGTGATATCAAAAATAAAAATGTGTAAAAAAAATGGCATTATTTTATGCTAAGATGTATTTGCAATGTAAATGCAATCTGCATTTTTATCCACAATACTTTTTAATTAATTTCAATTTCATTCATCTGAGAATATTTCTGAAACCAAATGAACACAAAGGAACTTCTTGTCTCAGTTCTCTATAATTATATAGTTAAGAGGGTTTGCTAATTTACATTTGCTATCTGCATCAAATCAAATATACATGTTTGATCTCAGATTGTCCCTAATGGTTAAATGCATTTAATTATATTCTGAAAATTTACTTTCTATGAATAATTAGCAGTCATGACTTTCATTTTTAAATATATATTCTCTATTCTAATGCTTAATTTGTTCCAAAAGACACTGTAAACAAAAACAAACTACAAATGAACTATACCACAATTAAAACTAGTGACATTCTGTATGCAACCACAACACTGCACAATTTCATCTCTGTATACATTTGACTAAAAACTAAATCTTAAACCTATATTATTTTGTTAGATATCTAAGTGTCACTCCATGTTTCTCTAACAAAACAACACAATACAAATGGTAGAGCGCCTGTATGTGTCACAATGTGTAATCTCAGAGTCAGACAATAGAATAGGTATGACCTACACATGTTCTCTGCAATGAGATACCTTTTCTATACCTCGTTATGTTTCTCCATAAGACCCCTCTCATTCACACACGCACACACACTTCACACACGCACACACACTTCACACACGCACACACACTTCACACACGCACACATGCTCCCACAATAAGGAACCTTCTCCATTCCTCATTATAGAGCTCTATATGATATTAGCTTCTCTATAGCTACACAGAGCTCTGATGTGTGTTATCTTTACCACCTTGCTACAGAGCTGTCATGCCTCTTTCCTGTATGGAAGTGTGTCTGTGTGCTACTATGTATGTAAAACTATGGATTATGTTTCGTATGCGCATGAATCCTGCATTCATAGATGAGGACTATATACATCCATGCATGTAGGGGTTCATTGTATTTCTCTCTCTGCATCCATCCATCAACCATCTATAGGGCTATCAGCGCACGGGAGGAGGGCAGAGGAGAAATAAATATACCCCCACGTAAAACATGCACATACATTTCCATACATTGGAGTGTCTGGAAGGAGCTTACACCCCCCAATTCTACCACCCTCCACCCCCATCCCTAATCTGCAGCCCCCCAAAACAGCTAGCAAGGTAAGATGAATGTGTGTGTCCCAATCTGTGGGTGCAGGGGAAAATCTGCCCAGCGCTATATTTATCTTTATAAGACCAGAGAGGTGGGAGTGGGAGGGGGAGTGGGTGTGTGTGTGATGGTGGGGTGGGGAGACAGTGGGCTTCTATAAGGGGCTACTGAAACACCTGTACAACACCTGTAAAACGCCCGTACAACACCTGTAAAACACCTGTAAAACGCCTGTACAACACCTGTAAAACACCTGTAAAACACCTGTAAAACGCCTGTACAACACCTGTAAAACGCCTGTACAACACATGTAAAACGCCTGTACAACACCTGTAAAACGCCTGTACAACACCAGTGCAACACCTGTACAACACCTGTAAAACACCTGTGAAACGCCTGTACAACACCTGTAAAACACCTGTGAAACGCCTGTACAACACCTGTGAAACGCCTGTACAACACCAGTGCAACACCTGTACAACACCTGTAAAACACCTGTGAAACGCCTGTACAACACCAGTGCAACACCTGTACAACACCTGTAAAACACCTGTGAAACGCCTGTACAACACATGTAAAACGCCTGTACAACACCAGTGCAACACCTGTACAACACCTGTAAAACACCTGTAAAACACCTGTAAAACGCCTGTGAAACACCTGTACAACACCAGTGCAACACCTGTACAACACCTGTAAAACACCTGTACAACACCTGTGCAACACCTGTACAACACATGTAAAACGCCTATACAACACCTGTAAAACACCTGTGAAACGCCTGTACAACACCAGTGCAACACCTGTACAACACCTGTAAAACACCTGTGCAACACCTGTACAACATCAGTAAAACACCTGTGCAACACCTGTACAACACCTGTACAACACCTGTACAACACCTGTACAACATCAGTAAAACACCTGTACAACACCTGTACAACACCTGTACAACACCTGTAAAACACCTGTGCAACACCTGTACAACATCAGTAAAACACCTGTACAACACCTGTACAACACCTGTACAACACCTGTACAACACCTGCACAACACCTGTACAACACCTGTGCAACACCTGTACAACACCTGTACAACACCTGTACAACATCAGTAAAACACCTGTGCAACACCTGTACAACACCTGTACAACACCTGTAAAACACCTGTACAACACCTGTACAACACCTGTACAACACCTGTGCAACACCTGTACAACACCTGTACAACACCTGTACAACATCAGTAAAACACCTGTGCAACACCTGTACAACACCTGTACAACATCAGTAAAACACCTGTGCAACACCTGTACAACACCTGTACAACACCTGTACAACACCTGTACAACACCTGTACAACACCTGTACAACACCTGTAAAACACCTAATCAGAGGTTTTAAGAGGATAGAATCCAGGCGGAACGGGACTTAACTCCTCAGCCGATATCTCCTTGTCGATACATGCAAAGTTCATCCTTAAATTCAGGAGCATTTATTTTCATTTTATGGAACGTATTTACATTTTACGTGTATATGTATATTTGATTTGATGCAGATAGCAAATGTAAATTAGCAAACCCTCTAAATCTCCTTGTACATTTATAAATTCAGTTAGTCCAGCTTCCTCCTCCCCTCATCCCTCCTCCTAATTTAACACCTCCTTTACATTTTCTCTGTCATCTAACTACGCATCTGGAAGCCAAAACACCAACCCTTTCCCCCCTCAATCCCAAAAAGAAAAATACCCAGCTAGATAATGAACGTTTGTCATGTGAGTGAAACAGAGTGAGGTATTAATAGATATGACTACTACTGCAGGCTTGAAAAAGTTCAATTTTGCTCTCTGTCTCTCCCCAGGAGACGTATACAGGCTACCTCTGAAGAGGGTTGTTATTTTAGAACTTAAATATTCTCCCTAAACTGTCTGGCAGTTCACAAGAGGCAGCAAGCACACACACACACACACTTACGCACACACACTCATACACACACACACACACACACACACACACACACACACACACACACACACACACACACACACACACACAATCTACTAGCTCTCACAGTCTCACGTCAGAATTAGAAGTTCATCAATGTTTTTCAAACGTCAAATTTGTAAGTGTTTAAGGTTAAGTTTAGGCATTAACTATGAATTTTTAAGGTTAGGATTAACTTCAGGCGTTAACTCCTAAATCTTAAGGTTAGGCATTACCACTGAATGGTTAAGGTTTGGGATAGGCTTAAAACAATAATCTCAAAAATAACTTCCTATCTCTGGATTCAAACTTGCAACCTTTGGAATCAAATGCAGATGCTGAGACCCATTCACCATCCCTGTCCACAACTCCCTAATAAAACCGAAACCTACTTGATTAATCCCAGCCCCTGTCCTCGCAGGAGGCAATTTTGCCTTTTGGTAGGCCGTCATTGTAAATACGAATTTGTTCTTAAATGACTTGCCTAGTTATATAAAGGTTAAATAAAATATAAGGTAACAGTTGCCCCTAGTGGCCAGTTTCCATGTCATCTCCTGACTTTCTTAGACATGGATGGACATCCAACATTGACTTGTATCACGGGTGACTTGGCAGGAACACACACACACACACACACACACACACACACACACACACACACACACACACACACACACACACACACACACACACACACACACACACACACACACACACACACACACACACACACACACACACACACACACACACACACACACACACACACACACACACACACACGAGCATCACGCACATACACACATGCACAATTCACAGAGCTAGGCAGCATGTGTCATCATAGCGGTATCTGACTTGTGGTCAGACTCGCTCAAGTGGAACAAACTTGCGCCTCTTTTCAAAGCTGAAATTAATGTAATTGAGAAAACAATGTGTCATAATGTCTTGTTGGGAAAACATCCTTTCTAAATTTAAAAGTAATCCAAGAAGTTATCATCTAGTTTTTCAAATGTATCTGTATTCTGATTACAATATTTTTGCTGGCAACATAACCGATTACAGTTACAGTTTATTTGGTAATCAGATTACATGTGACTGATTACATGTAATCAGTTACTTCCCAACCCTGAACAGACATGTATACTGTCTGTACATATATCCAGTAGCCTCATCAGACAGCCATACAGCCATACAGCCAGCCAGACAGACAGACAGACAGACACAATCATTAGGCCGGTTGTCCAAAAGATGGCAAAGACTGGAGGATGGGGGAGATAACATATAATTCTTCCAATAGTCTTAACATTAGCAGTGTTTGCACGCTTTTTCCCAGCCTATCTCTCCCCCTCTTTCACTTCCTCTCTCCCTCATTCTCTTTCTCTCTTCCCCTCTCTCTGTCTCTCTCTCTATCCCTCTTTCTGTCCTGTTGTCCGCTCCCTAACTCAGTTGGCAGGCAGATGTGTTGTCAGTCTTGAGTCATGGTGATGTATTAGCGCGGGTGTTGGACCAGTAATATGAGAACAGTCCCTAAGTACTGGACATCCCATTATACAACACACAGAAAGCTTCTCACGTGTCTCAGCTGGAGCCACCAAAACCTTTCTGACTTCACTGTTGCTGATTTATGACATACAGTTGCAGTTGGAAGTTTACATACACTTAGGTTGGAGTCATTAAAACTAGAGTTATATAAATGTACACATATAGCTGAAGTCAGAAGTTTACATACACTTAGGTTGTAATCATTAAAACTTGTTTTTCAACCACTCCACAAATATCTTGTTAACAAACTAGAGTTTTGGCAAGTCGGTTAGGACATCTACTTTGTGCATGACACAAGTCATTTTTCCAACAATTGTTTACAGACAGATTATTTCACTTTTAATTCACTGTATCACAATTCCAGTGGGTCAGAAGTTTACATACACTAAGTTGACTGTGCCTTTAAACAGCTTGGAAAATTCCAGAAAATGATGTCATGGCTTTAGAAGCTTCTGATAGGCTAATTGACATCATTTGAGTCAATTGGAGGTGTACCTGTGGATGTATTTCAGGGCATACCCTCAAACTCAGTGCTTCTTAGCTTGACATCATGGGGAAATCAAAAGAATTTAGCCAAGACCTCAGAAAAAAATTGTAGACCTCCACAAGTCTGGTTCATCCTTGGGAGCAATTTACAAATGCCTGAAGGTACCACATTCATCTGTACAAACAATAGTACGCAAGTATAAACACCATGGGACCAGGCAGCCGTCATACCACTCAGGAAGGAGACGCGTTCTGTCTCCTAGAGATGAACGTACTTTGGTGCGAAAAGTGCAAATCAATCCCAGAACAACAGCAAAGGACCTTGTGAAGATGCTGGAGGAAACAGGTACAAAGTATCTATATCCACAGTAAAACGATTCCTATATTGACATAACCTGAAAGGCCGCTCTGCAAGGAAGAAGCCACTGCTTCAAAACCGCCATAAAAAAGCCAGACTACGGTTTGCAACTGCACACGGGGACAAAGATTGTACTTTTTGGTCTGATGAAACAAAAATAGAACTGTTTGGCCATAATGACAATCGTTATGTTTGGAGGAAAAAGGTGGAGGCTTGCAAGCCAAAGAACACCATCCCAACCGTGAAGCACGGGGGTGGCAGCATCATGTTGTGGGGGTGCTTTGCTGCAGGAGGGACTGGTGCACTTCACAAAATAGATGGCATTATGAGGGAGGAAAATATGTGGATATATTGAAGCAACATCTCAAGACATCAGTCAGGAAGTTAAAGCTTGGTCGCAAATGGGTCTTCTAAATGGACAATGACCCCAAGCATACTTCCAAAGTTCCAAGGTCAAGGTATTGGAGTGGCCATCACAAAGCCCTGACCTCAATCCTGTAGAAAATTTGTGGGCAGAACTGAAAAAGCGTGTGCGAGCGAGGAGGCCTACAAACCTGATTCAGTTACACCAGCTCTGTCAGGAGGAATGGGCCAAAATTCACCCAACTTATTGTGGGAAGGTTGTGGAAGGCTACTCGAAACGTTTGACCCAAGTTAACAATTTAACGGCAATGCTACCAAATTCTAATTGAGTGTATGTAAACTTCTGACCCACTGGGAATGTGATGAAAGAAATAAAGCTGAAATAAATCCTTCTCTGTACTATTATTCTGACATTTCACATTCTTAAAATAAAGTGGTTATCCTAACTGACCTAAGACATGGAATTTTTACTAGGATTAAATGTCCGGAATTGTGAAAACTGAGTTAAAATATAATTACATTTAAACTCAGTTTCACAATTCCTGACATTTATTTGAACTAGTTTGTTTCATCAGACCAGAGGACATTTCTCCAAAAAGTACGATCTTTGTCCCCATGTGAAGTTGCAAACCGTAGTCTGTCTGTCACGTCCTGACCATAGAAAGCCTGTATTTTCAATGGTAGAGTAGGTCAGGGCGTGACTAGGGGTGTTTAGTCTAGTTTATTATTTCTATGTGGGGTTTTAGGTTTATTTTTCTATGTTGGTGTTTTAGTTTGATTCCCAATTAGAGGCAGCTGGTAATCGTTGTCTCTAATTAGGGATCATACTTAAGTAGCATTTTTTCCACCTGTGGGTTATGGGATATTGTTTCTGTGTAGTTGCCTGTTTAGCACTGCATTGTCATCACGGTTCGTTTGTTCTTTATTTTGTTTTTGTATTTACTTTAGTTTCACTTTCATTAAAATTATGTGGAACTCAACGTACGCTGCGCCTTGGTCCGATCATTACTACGAACAACGTGACAGAATATCCCATCACCAAAGGACCAAGCAGCGTGGCCAGGAGGAGAAGGCACTCTGGGCCCGGGAGAAAAAGGAGTGGAGGACATCATGGACATGGGAGGAGAATATGGCAGGGGACAAGACCCTGCCATGGAAGCAGACGGCAGCGAAGGAGGATCAACGACGACTCCGGGGTTTGCAACCAAGACGCAAGTTCGAGAGGCAGCCCCAAAATATTTTTTGGGGGGGGCACACGGTGTGGTTGGCGGAGCCAGGTTTCAGACCAGAGCCAACTCCCCGCACTCACTTTAAGGAGCGTGTGACCGTTCAGGCACCATGTTATGCGGTGATACGCACAGTGTCTCCAGTGCGCATTTACAGCCCGGTGCGCTCGGTGTCAGCTCTCTGCACTTGCCGTGCGAAAATGAGCTTCCAGCCAGGACGGGTTGTGCCGGCTCAGCGCTCCTGGTCTCCAGTACGCCTCCTTGGACCAGGATATCCTACGCCGGGTCTACGCGCTGTATCTCCAGTGCGCCTTCACAGCCCAGTGCGTTCTGTGCCAGCTTCCCGCACTTGCCGGGCTAAAGTGAGCATCCAGCCAGGACGGGTTGTGCCAGCTCTACGCTCTAGACCTCCAGTGCGCCTCCACAGTCCAGTACGTCCTGTGCCTCCTCCCCGCACTCACCCTGAGGTGCGTGTCATCAGCCCGGTGCCACCTGTACGGTCCCACGCATCAGGCCTCTAGTGCGCCTCCACAGTCCAGAGCTTCCGGCGACAGTTCCTAGTCCAGAGCTTCCGGCGACAGTTCCCAGTCCAGAGCTTCCGGCGACAGTTCCCAGTCCAGAGCTTCCGGCGACAGGTCCCAGTCCAGAGCTTCCGGCGGCAGGTCCAAGTCCAGAGCTTCCGGCGACAGTTCCCAGTCCAGAGCTTCCGGCGACGTTTCATAGTCCGGAACCTCCAACGACGGTCCACAGTCCTGAACCTCCTACGACGGTCCACGGTCCGGAATCTCCTGAGACGGTCCGCGGTCCGGAACCTCCTGAGACGGTCCGCGGTCCAGAACCTCCTTAGAGGGTCCGCGGTCCGCAGCCTCCGGCGGCGGTCTACGGTCCGGAGTCCCCGGCGACGATCTACGGTCCGGTTCCTCCGGCGACGATCCACGGTCCGGAGCCTCTGGCGCCAATTCAAGGTCCGGTTCCTCCGGCGACGATCCACGGCTCGGCGCCCTCGGCGACGATCCACGGTCCGGAATATCCGGCGACGATTCACGGTCCGGTTCCTCTGGCGACACGAGCGGAGTGGGTACTTCGCCCCGCACCAGAGCCGCCACCGACATTAGACACCCCCCCCCAACCCTCCCTTTTTGTTTCAGGTTTTGCGGTCGGAATCCGCACCTTTGGGGGGGGGGGTACTGTCACGTCCTGACCATAGTAAGCCTGTATTTTCAATGGTAGAGTAGGTCAGGGCGTGACTAGGGGTGTTTAGTCTAGTTTATTATTTCTATGTGGGGTTCTAGGTTTATTTTTCTATGTTGGTGTTTTAGTATGATTCCCAATTAGAGGCAGCTGGTAATCGTTGTCTCTAATTGGGGATCATACTTAAGTTGCATTTTTTCCACCTGTGGGTTATGGGATATTGTTTCTGTGTAGTTGCCTGTTTAGCACTGCATTGTCATCACGGTTCGTTTGTTCTTTATTTTGTTTTTGTATTTACTTTAGTTTCACTTTCATTAAAATTATGTGGAACTCAACGTACGCTGCGCCTTGGTCCGATCATTACTACGAACAACGTGACACTGTCTTTTTTATGGCGGTTTTGGAGTAGTGGCTTCTTCCTTGCTGAGCGGCATTTCAGGTTGTTGATATAGGACTTGTTTTACTGTGGATATAGATACTTTGTACCTGTTTCCTCCAGCATCTTCACAAGGTCCTTTGCTGTTGTTCTGCGATTGATTTGCACTTTTCGCACCAAAGTAATTTCATCTCTAGGAGACAGAACGCGTCTCCTTCCTGAGTGGTATGACGGCTGCGTGGCCCCATGGTGTTTATACTTGCGTACTATTGTTTGTACAAATGAATGTGGTACCTCAGGCGTTTGTAAATTGCTCCCAAGGACGAACCAGACTTGTGGAGGTCTACAATTTTTTTCTGAGGTCTTATTTCTTTTGATTTTCCCATGATGTCAAGCTAAGAAGCACTGAGTTGGAATATAGGCCTTGAAATACATCCACAGGTACACCTCCAATTGACTCAAATGATGTCAATTAGCCTATCAGAAGCTTCTAAAGCCATGACATCATTTTCTGGAATTTTCCAAACTGTTTAAAGGCAGAGTCAACTTAGTGTATGTAAACTTCAAACCCACTGGAATTGTGATTAAGTGAAATAATCTGTCTGTAAACAATTGTTGGAAAAGTGACTTGTGTCATGCACAAAGTAGATGTCCTAACCGACTTGCCAAAACTATAGTTTGTTAACAAGGAATTTGTGGAGTGGTTGAAAAACAAGTTTTAATGACTCCAACCTAAGTGTATGTAAACTTCTGACTTCAACTGTATCATATTGAGCATATTACATATTATATTGAATATACTTCACATACATTAGATTGTATTAATATATCAACTAAAAGGACTCTTGGATTTGTGTGTATCATTACATATCAAATATTATTGTTTGTGCGATGAGTAAAGTTTTTATAACTTTTTGTTTTATGGTTATAGAAAGTGGATTGTCTATTTTGGAAGAGGAGTGTATTTTGCTTATGAATTAAGGTTTATGTGTGACAGTGATATTTGTATTCCTTTTTATTTCATGGTAGCGTGTGTGTATTGATGTGTGTGTGGATGGATACAGATGTAGGATATTAATTTGATTACCTGTTGCAGGAAATGTAAAGCTTGTAGTGTTTTGAAGTTGAAAAGGCTTCTGAAGTTTGTAATTTCCACTTTGCAATTTCAGACTTGATTTTCCCTTACAAAAAATGTATCAACACCGACAAAAATGTCCATTAATTATAATCCACATAATAATTACCTGTTGCTACGAGATTATTTTCCTGTTGTAGCAATCTGGCTCAAATTAAATCCAACATCTATAGATGGCCCAGTCTTCTTTCATCAGGCGAGGAGTGTGATCCTGTTACCTGGAGCAGTGTGCATGTCTTTCAGTAGCAGTGTGTGTGTGTGCGTGCGTGTGTGTGTGTGTGTGTGTGTGTGTGCCCGTCTGTTCGTGTGCTTGTGTCTATGTGTGTGTGTTTTGCAGTGTGATCCCGTTACCTGCAGGCTGTGTGTGGACATGTGTTTCTCATGAAGCCTCATGCCGGGGCAAATTCATTCTCAGAAGTTACGTAGCGGGAGCTCGCCTTCTCTTTGAAATGGGGCACACATAGGGCCCTTTCTCTCTGTAATCAATAAGGCCTTCCCATCCCGGCCCGGGCGAACACAGCTAACCCCCCGGCACTGCACATGAAGAACTCCAATTTACTCATCATAAATTCTGATTCACACAATAAATATGAAGGAGCATGCCCACGAGAATGAGAATATCTGAAATTGGGGCTTTTGTAATGCGGAGCGATGGAGGGAGCTAGCACCCCTAGACTAGCGCTGTGGTTGAGCCCAGGTTGTGGTTTGGGACTGAAAGTGTGTTTTAGATGAAGTAATTGTCCTATTTATTTTAAAGTTTAATTCACAGGTATTAGTTCAGAGATGATAATACAAACTTTTGATGCCTTTCTAGATAGCTATTTTATAGAGTAGAAATTAAGTAAGAAAGCTTTGAATTGTAAAAGTATTAAACTGAGCATACACAAATAAATCATAATATAAAAAAGTACATTACAAATACATCATTATTTTAACAAAGACCTGAGATATAGAGAATACTTTTCTAACAGGCTACGGCTTCACCTCCCTGAGAAGCAAAAAAGAATGTCTGCCTAAAAGAACATATCTGATTAAGTTAAACTAATGTTAAATACATCCACTCTGTTCTGTTTTAGCCCTGCCTAACAGACTGTTGGGTAAATATAGTCACATTAAAGAGGCTCGGGGAGGGTGGACCGTGTGTAAAATGTGACACACCTAAAGCAGAATAGTGAGAGGAGAAGGGAGAGGAGGGTGAATGTACTCGTTGACACAGTGTTAGGGTTAGCGTGCCCCTGTAACACACAGGCAGGGAGAGGAGGGTGAATGTACTCGTTGACACAGTGTTGGGGTTAGCGTGCCCCTGTAACACACAGGCACACACAGGCACACACTTGACCCGCGAGGGTTTCATGAAAGGGGCCTGATATGAGACATAACGCAACATGGCGTCCCTAACACCAGTGGCACGGGCTTCCTGTTTTTAGACGGATCCGTCGTTACATGACATTTATTGGCTTTTCATGAGGAACGATACATGTTGCCCAGACAACTGTGATGGGCTTAGCACCATGACAACATATAAATAACACAGTGGCGACCAAGCTAGGCTAGGAGGAGAGGGGAGGTTCCAAAATATGAATAACAAAACTATGCCAGAAGACTCAACAAAAGCATGTGTGAGAATCCAGCAAATAGATAACATAACGCAACTTCAAATTCAGAAAGTTGTGGGCCCGTGGTGCATCAAATTTACATGAGCCAGACAGTTGGTTTTAGCTTGTGGTTCATAAACAAACAACACAATTAAAAAGTACAAGACTTACTGCAACACATCTGACTTGTAAGAAAACAACTTCTCAAAACAGCGGCACTCTTCTCCCCCAGCTCCTTTGTTATTGTTGTCGTTTTGTTGACGAAACAGAGGTGAGGAGTGTTCCAAACAGAGGTGAGGAGTGTTCCAAACAGAGGTGAGGAGTGTTCCAAACAGAGGTGAGGAGTGTTCCAAACGGAGGTGAGGAGTGTTCCAAACGGAGGTGAGGAGTGTTCCAAACGGAGGTGAGGAGTGTTCCAAACGGAGGTGAGGAGTGTTCCAAACGGAGGTGAGGAGTGTTCCAAACGGAGGTGAGCAGCGTGATAACAGAGGTCATCTGGACATATTCTACTGTTCTATCGTGCGTAAGATGATGTCCGAGGGACATCGCTGTTTGCAGTCAATTCTTTGTTGTTGTGGTGTCCCAAACGGACGTGTCAGTTTCACCATTAAGGATTCCAGCTTGAAGAAAAAGTACCCATTTAGGTGTTACTCAATATTGCTGTGTGTGTGTGTTAGAGAGCATTAAGCACACTAATAACCTGTTCCGTACATCTAAGGGAAGAGCCTGAGAGTGCAATAATCTATATGCTTCTCCCACTAAATGGGTCATCAGTGATGCAACGTGAGCTCTCAGGATCGAATGGCAGCGATTAAGACGTCTAGATGCTTAGCTAATTGTGTTGAAACTTTTTCTCCCACACAGAGACACATGCACGCACACAGGGATACACACACACACGCACACACACACACACGCACACGCACACGCACACGCACGCACACACACACACACACACACACACACACAACACACACACACACACACACACACACACACACACACACACACACACACACACACACGCACACGCACACGCACACGCACACGCACACGCACACGCACACACACACACAACACACACACACACCGGCTCGCACGAACCCACATCTCTAAATGCTCAGCTAATTATTGTGAATGTCGTTAGCGATCTCTGAC
>NC_092093.1:68634153-68676653 GCF_045679555.1 Salvelinus alpinus
GTCTCGCTCTCTCGGGCTCTCTCTCTCTCTCTCTCGCTCTCTCGGGCTCTCTCGGGCTCTCTCTCTCTCTGGGTCTCTCTGGGTCTCTCTCTCTCTCTCTCTCTCTCTCTCTCTCTCTCTCTCTCTCTCTCTCTCTCTCTCTCTCTCTCTCTCTCTCTCTCTCTCTCTCTGTCTGTCTGTTGGCTCCTCCAGTCTCTTTCATGGCATGCCAGACACTCCCTGTGTAGGCCCTAAATATTACACAGACAGTAGCTATCGCTTCCAACACCAGATCCCACATTCCAGATTCCAGCAGTGAGCTATGTGTGTATTTGTGTGTGTGTATCTGATTTCAGCAGTCTTGCCTGCTAAGCTGTGCAGCACATGAGGGCCCATTGTTCCAGAGATGGGGGTCATGTCTCTCTCTCTCTCCTTCCCTCTCTCTCCAGATATTCATGTGAAGATTTTTTCATGTTACATTAGATTTATGGGCTCAGCCGGCCCCGTGCAGTGAGAAAATATGATACCATCTACCAAGCTGATTGTTTTGGTGTGTTATGGGGTTGTGTGCTAAGTCTGTGTTTGTGTGTCTGTGTGTTTGTGTGGCTGTATGTGTATGCGTGTGTGTTTGACAGGGATGAAGAGGGTGACATTTACAGGTAGGCCAGTGTACGTTATTGTAGTGGAGCCGATAGGTGTGTGGAAAGAGGGAGAAAAGAGAGAGAGAGAGAGAGAGAAAGAGGTATGATGCAGAGATGTAACGGGTACTAACCTCTGGACACTAGCTTCTTGCATACATCCAGGAATGAATCGAGGGAAATTCTTTGGTTAATTTCTCTCAAGGACCCATTGTCAAACATCGGTATTATAATTGATACACTGTTGCGATTGTAGGCACACCACCTGTGGTCTAACATACATCAGCAGGACTCAATGTTTTCTGCATCTTGTTATTTGTGACAAGGCCCTACTGATCTGATTAAAGGAGCACTGTCACATGCATATTTCAGTGGCCATAGGCAGCTACTTGTTGTCTGTTTACAAATGTTTCTTTGAATTCTTTTTTCCCTTCATCCATTCCAGAACTGTCACCCAAATCAACGGTCGGCGTTCTGAAATAGATTTTGCAGAATTCCGGATCAGAATATTGTAGGTAATGTCTGATGTCTGCCTCCTTTTGATGTGGAGCGAGGAGTGAATACACAAGCGCAACGAGGGGCTCTAGCAGTGAAAAGTGTGTGTGTGTGTTATATCATCTGAACATGACATTAGGCTTGTCGGGGGCAGAACTTCTCTCCCATCCTGGAGAGAAAAAGGGAAATTGGATGGAAAGAAGAAAGGAACGAGATAATAACAAATAAAGAAGGGAAACATAAAGAATCTGTAATCCTGTGTTTGTTTGAGTGTTAAACATTGTTTGTTACTGTTTGAATAAAGGTGCACACAATGCTTTTATGTCATACCACTTTGTGTTAGTATTTGTCAAGAGGGTTTATATTTTTTTTACCGTACACTGTTATTGATGAATGACTACAGGAGAAAGTATAAGAGCAATTGAAATATGTAGCAAAATAATATTTTTAGACTATAACCACACAATTGTTAGAAAATGTGTGAATTTGTATTACATATTCAGTTACATGTTTCTATATGGCTTTTTGGTCAAAATAAATGAAAAAAGTAAATCAAACAAAGAAAATGATTATGTTTGTGTTTCTTATTTTTACAACCGAGGGATTCCGACGGGATTCCAACGCTGTCGTTTTCGATATGTTCCATAATGACTCAAACAGATTTATTCAACCACTTCTGTTTCTCATCCCTCATTTCCTCTGATCCCTCTCCTTCCCTCTTTCTCTCTGTTTCCATCTCTTTCTCTCTTTCTCCATTTTCTCTCTCTCCCCTCTGAACAGCTGCTGGCTATAGCAGACACACGAAAAGAAGGATGGACAGGTATTTCCGAAGCCCAGACATTTGCTGCTACTGTCCTCCCTTTTCTGTCAGATGAGTACTCCTATATGACTTTAAAATACAGACTACTAACGCACGCACACGCACGCACGCACGAACACACACACACACGCGCACACACACACACACACACACACACACACACACACACACACACACACACACACACACACACACACACACACACACACACACACACACACACACACACACCCACACCCACACCCACACCCACACCCACACCCACACCCACACACACACACGCACACGCACACGCACACACACACACACACGCACACGCAAACACACACGCAAACACACACGCAAACACACACACACACACGCAGGCAGGCATCTCCTCTACTCTCTCCTCACCAGGAAATTAGCCTTGGCATTTCCCAAAAATATTCCTTCTAATAAAATGAGTTGGGTAAATAAATAAACCTGTGAAATATTTATGGCAGGGAGCTACATATAAGATCTGAAAGGGAATTCATCCAGAGGGACTTTAGCGCTTGTCTGCAATCTTAATATATACGCAGTCCAGCAAGAATATATGAAGAAACTTCTCGAGACGTCTTTCATGAATATTCTATATCCAAGTCACAGACCTTACTTTGGTACAGGCACTTAGTATAGCTGCACAATGCACAACCTCAATGCAATAGAGCCTTACCAGTGCCTGTGATCATACTTTTACTGGACAAAAAGTCTGAGTACACATTTGTATCAATATGCAGGATTATACATACCATATAGTGAAGCAAACAACACCAGGTAATACATTGGTTGTAAGCCGCTTTCAAGGTGATGGAACACAAGAAGTGTAAAGAAATGAAAGATACGCAGGTCATATGGCAACCACAAACCATGAACAAGAGAGAGAGGGGGGGGTGGAAGAGAGAGATATTTTGCTTTGTATATGACGGTGATTTCAGTCAACACTGAAGCTGAGTGTGTCCACTAAAGACACCATTACACCCAAATAATAATGGCCTGCACTAAATGTGCCCGTGTGTGTGTTTGTGTGTGTGTTCACTCCCTCCCTCACTCCACACACTCCTGTCATTCGTCCTGTGAACGCGCGTGTGTGTGTGTGTATGTGTGTGTTTTTGAGTGCCTGTGTGTGTGTATTTTAACATACACAACACAGTCTGTGACCATTCCAGATTGCTCCCCTACTTTGTCATGCATTAGAATAAAGCAGAGTGCTTCTCCGTGCTACTGCTGTGATTGCTGTGTCTATGTGGTGGATTATGTTGATTAGCGTGTGAGTTTGTGTGCATGCGTGTGTGTTGTGTTTGTGTGTGTCTGTGTGTGTGGGCTTGTTTGCATCCGTAAGATAATGGGAGTGAGAGTAGGAAGAGAAAGAGAAATGAGAAAGATTGGGGGAGCGAGAGAGAGAGAAATGAGAGAGAGAGAGAGAGAGAGAGAGAGAGATTGGGGATCGAGAGAGAGAAAGAGAGATTGGGGAGAGAGAGAAAGAGAGATTGGGGAGAGAGAGAGAGAGAGAGAGAGAGAGAGAGAGAGAGAGAGAGAGAGAGAGAGAGAGAGAGAGAGAGAGAGAGAGAGAGAGAGAGAGAGAGAGAGAGAGAGAGAGAGAGAGAGAAAGTACATAAAATAACACCGTCACAATTTGCCATCAGCCAGCTCATTTCAGGACAAAGTGACTGCAGAGAGAAAGAGTCATAGTCGATCCAGTGCCTCAAAAAGCACCCTAATGTTTTTATTCATGACCACCGCAATAACAACAGAATTACATTTTCAATGTTAATATTAGGGATGAAAATAAGGATGAAATGGACTGTTATTGTGAAATGACTGTTTCTGTGTTTCTGTGTCTGTGGGAATGAATATGTGGGTATTGAATTGTATGTATATTTCTTTATCTCTATGTATATCTCTGTGTCCATACGTGCCTGTGTGTATACAGTATGTGTGTGTATGTCCCTGTATTCATGTGTGTGTCTCATCCAGATCTCATCTTAAACCTTAATTAGAGTCTAACATGTTGGGTGGGGGTCGGAGGGGCTAAGCTGACATACTATGGATCATTAAGCTATTTGATTTGGAATTTTATCAAAAAATGATTTGATAAAATATAGATTTCGGCCTTTACTACTAAAGCCCATAGAAATGCATTGAATAACACATTAGTACATGGCAAAAAGGACAGTCAAAAAATAAAGTTTTTGAGGTGTCTGTCCTAAATCTAGGAGACTGGTGCGTCAATCGACTCTAGGATTTAAAAAAATGAAACACCTCTAATCATCTCAGGGTGTTACTCTGTCTCTCGGCCTCATCACCACCACTTCCTTTTGGGACACGTGTCATATCCTGCTGGGCCAGACCACCGTAACCAGGAAGCAGGAAAAGGGTGTTCTGGAGATTAAGACACTCTTGTCTCCACGGTGACAGAGACCTTCACCCTGACAACCAGATCTTCTGCATTAAATTCCAGATGAGAGAAAGAGAGAGAGAGAGAGAGAGAGAGAGAGAGAGAGAGAGAGAGCAAGAAAGAGAGCGAAAGAGAAAGAAATAAAGTGAAAGAGAAAAATGTTTGTCAGAAAACCTCTCAATAAAATCAGAAAGAACTGCTTGAACTACACTTGAACTACACTAATTAATATCACCCATCATGGCTGAATACAGAAACACAACTTGAAATAGTCACTTAGTCTCAAAATATGTAATTGCTCCCACTATCACCAGTATATAATGTAAACACAAATATGTAATGACATATTCTGCACATGTGTATGAAATCAAGATATGTCACCTAAAAACAACAACTCCATGACATCGCAAATAACAGCTATTCAATAAATGTATAATATCTCCTCAGAGTATAAATCTAACCATGTTAACACATCTTGAATGGGTCAAATATTTCTGTGAAATCTACATGTGTAGCACAAATACCATTTAAAGCTAATGGCTGCATGACAAGTACTTATATCCTACACAAATATGTACATAGCCTGCATATTTCACTTTTTTCTGTTATGGAACCATAGCAATAGTATCAACAGGCTTTCATTGGCTAGCCTCTTAACCCTCAGTGCTTGGTCCTATTCACATCAACCAGCCACTTACACTTTGTATTTTGCCACTAACCTTAACGATCCTAAGTCCTAATGATCTTTTAAACTCAGTCCTAACAATCAATTAATAGAGCTCTGAGGATGGCGTAGTCGGCTGTTCATTAATAATTGCGACTGAGGTGGCTCTTGAAGGTAATCAATGGAGGGATTCTGCTGGATCTTGAGCTGTAACCTTGAGATCTGAGTGCTTTGGGCTAAGGTATGATACAGCAATAGATAGATATAGATATAGATATACATGTAGTACATACAGTATGAATTACACAAACACACACACACAGACACACACACACGCACTATACCAGCCAAGAGCAGACCTAATTTGATAAGTCTGTCCCTGTTGTCAGACCCTGTTGTCCCCTGAATCCCTCAGATCAGAGCTGTGAAGATACTGGTGACTAATCCACTATAGGTCTAGTCACCAGCCCAGCCAACAGCCCAGCTAGCAGCCCAGCCAGCAGCCCAGCTACTAGCCCAGCCACCAGCACAGTCACCAGCCCAGCTACAAGCCCAGCCACCAGCCCAGTCACCAGCCCAGCTACAAGCCCAGTCACCAGTCACCAGCCCAGCCACCAGCCCAGCTACAAGCCCAGCCACCAGCACAGTCACCAGCCCAGCTACAAGCCCAGCCACCAGCACAGTCACCAGCCCAGTCACCAGCCCAGCCACCAGCCCAGCCAGCAGCCCAGTCACCAGCCCAGTCACCAGCCCAGCCACCAGCCCAGTCACCAGCCCAGCCAGCAGCCCAGCCAGCAGCACAGTCACAAGCCCAGTCACCAGCCCAGCCACCAGCCCAGCCAGCAGCCCAGCTACAAGCCCAGCCACCAGCACAGTCACCAGCCCAGCTACAAGCCCAGTCACCAGCCCAGCCACCAGCCCAGCCAGCAGCCCAGCTACAAGCCCAGCCACCAGCACAGTCACCAGCCCAGTCACCAGCCCAGCCACCAGCCCAGACAATTATTGTCATTGTTGCATTACATCCTTGCTTTGCTAACAAGGGAACCAAAACTATTTGCAGTTTGTTTCAGATTATTTTGTGCCGAATAAAAATGAATGTTAAATAATGTATTGTGTCATTTTGGAGTAACTTTTATTGTAAATAAGAATATAATATGTTTCTGGCCTCCTGAGTTGTGCAGCGGTCTGAGGCACTCCATCGCAGTGCTGAGGCGCCACTACAGCCTGGGGTTCGACCCCCGTCGGCGCATAATTTGCCCAGCGCCGTCCGGGTTAGGAGAGGGTTTGGCCGGTAAGGCTTTCCTTGGCTCGTCGTGCTTTAGTGGCAGGCCAGGAACCTGCAAACTGACTTCGTCGTCAGTTGAACAGTGTTTCCTTCGACACATTGGTGCGGCTGACTTCCGGGTAAATCGAGCAGTGTGTTCAGAAGCAGCACGGCTTGGCAGGTCATGTTTCAGAGGAGGCATGTCTGGACCTTCACCTCTCCCAAGCCTGTTGGAGAGTTGCAGGGACTACACAAGGTCGTAACTACAAAATGGGGTAAATATTATCCAATAAATAAAAGGAATATGTTTCTTAACACTTCTACATTAATGTGGATACTACCATGATTACAGAAAACCCTGAATGAATTGTGAATAATGATGAGTGAGAAAGATACTGAGGCACAAAGATCATACCCCCAAGACATGCTAGCCTCTCACAATTACATTAACAGGGGAGGTATTTTTGGGTTGGTATAATACTCATAACCTCTGTAACTTTCTCACTCATCCTTATTCCAGATTCATTCAGGATTATCCAATCATGGTAGCATCCACATTAATGTAGAAGTGTTCAGATACATGTTTATTCTTATTTACACATATTTAAATACTTTTGGACCTGATAGAGAAAGTACAGATGAGAGACTTAAGACAAGACAATCGAGTTATAGATTGTGGTGAGTTAAATCAATACACCTTAAAGAGTGCCTAACCCTAACCATAACCCTAACCGCAATATATATATTAATTTAACCTTTATTTAACTAAGCAAGTCAGTTAAGAACAAATTCTTATTTACAATGACAGCCTAGGAACAGTGGGTTAACTTGTTCAGGAGCAGAACAACATATTTTTACCTTGTCAGCTCAGGGATTCAATCTAACAACCTTTCGGTTACTGGCCCAACGCTCTAACCACTAGGCTACCTGTCGCCCACAGGTGACCAATAGGCCCTTGCAACCCCAGGTTTGATACCAGCATAAATAGAAAGCCTCTTAAACCTAACCCAAACCCTAGCCCTAACCCTAACCCTAACCCAAACCATAAACCTAACTCCTAACCCTAATGCTAACTCTTAACTTAAACCTAACTACTAACCAACTTACCCTAACCCTAATTTGAACCCTAACCCTAATTGTAACCCTAACCCTAATTGTAACCCTAACCCTAATTGTAAACCTAACCCTAATTGTAACCCTAACCCTAATTGTAAACCTAACCCTAATTGTAACCCTAACCCTAACCCTAATTGTAACCCTAACCCTAATTGTAAACCTAACCCTAATTGTAAACCTAACCCTAATTGTAACCCTAACCCTAATTGTAACCCTAACCCTAATTGTAACCCTAACCCTAATTGTAAACCTAACCCTAATTGGAACCCTAACCCTAATTGGAACCCTAACCCTAATTGTAAACCTTGCCCAAAACCTAACCCATCTACAAGCTCTCACAGTCTCACGTCGGAATTAGACGTTCATCCATGTTTCTCAAACGTCACATTAAGTAAGTTATTCCAAACGTCAAATTTCGAAGTGTTTAGTGTTAAGTATAGGCATTAACTCAACATGTTTAAGGCCACGGTTAAATGTATGAATTAACTCAGAATTCTTAAGGTTAGGCATTATCTCCGAATGGTTAAAGATAGCCTTAAAACAAAACATTAGAGAAACAACTTTCTATTACTGAATTTGGAACATGCACCATGGAACCAGAGGCAGATGCTGACACCATCCGCCATTCCTTCACTGTTGCCCCTATAGGCCGGTTTCCACGTCCTCTCCTGACGTCCTCAGACATGGATGGACGTCAAATACTGACTTCTATCACAGGTGACCTGCCTGCTTAAAATAGCCTTTGTCCTCATGGGGATGTGGGAAATGTCCCCACTAGGGAGAATTTTCCTTGTTTTACTATCTTTGTGGACACACACACACACACACACATGAGAGGGGAGGAGACAAATTAGACTGGGCACGCAGGGGCTGAGACCTCCATGTCACACCGTGGTCATTAGGAGTGTGTGTGTGTGTTTGTGCGTGCGTGCGTGCGTGTGCATGTGTGCGTGTGTGTGTGTGTGTGTGTGTGTGTGTGTGTGTGTGTGTGTGTGTGTGTGTGTGTGTGTGTGTGTGTGTGTGTGTGTGTGTGTGTGTGTGTGTGTGTGTGTGTGAGATAGAAAGAAATAGAGAGAAGTGGAGAAGTGGAGAAGTGAAGAGGAGAAGAGCAGAAAGATCCTACCTGTGTTTCAGTAGAACCTTTATCATTGCCCTGTAATCTCCCTGAGGGTATCAAAGCAGACAGCCATCCCTACAACAACACCATATCCCCACATCCCAGAGATGAGTGTGTGTCGGGGCCTTTGGAGTGGCTGGGGGAGAGGGGGGGGAGACCCAGGGGTGTTAGCTAAAGCTACCCTGAAGAGATGCTCTGAGGCTGGGCTTGGGTGACAGGTTGGACTGGGTGATGTGCCAAAGCCCTGATCCTGTCTCAGTCATTCCAAAGGCCCCAGTGTGTGTCAGGCTCTATTAACCTGGAGTAGTCTTATCATATTTATCAGTCAGATCACACACATCAGATACCTACTCCTTGTCAGATTTGGTGTGTGTGTTTGTGTGTGTGTGTGTGTGTGTGTGTGTGTCGGGACCTTCACACAGATCAGATTCCTTTGGTTTGATCAGATTTTAGTGCTTTATTAGATTTAGGGTATCAGAGGCTATGGAGATGTGATGGAGTCAGTGACAGCTAGGATAGACACAAATACAGATGAAAACACACACTGGGAAACAAATATGAAAAGGATTGCCTCTTCCTCTTTCTCATCCACACACATGAGGAATCTTCCCTGAGACCTGAAGACTTGCATTAGCCCCCTGAAGTAATGCCTAAGGTTTATGACAAAACATACAGCAGCATGCCAAAAGGTTAGAGCATGACAACAACATTGACAACGTTATAATACAGCAACAAAATATGTTTCATAAATATATACAGAACAAACAATATAAACGGAACTTGCAACAATTTCAAAGACTTTACTGAGGCATTTGTGCACACAATTTGAGAGAAGCTTTTTGTGTGTATGGAAAATTTATATTTTTGTTCAGCCATGTTACTAGCTATATTTCCTGACAAAATGTGATACTTTGACATTTTTTGTTTTTTGTAATTGTCTGAGCTTACTTGGACTTGGTCAGGATTTCTTCTTCGCCTTCAATAAATATGGATATTTTGATTTAGGGGATATAGAGGGATGGCTTAGAGCCAGCCAGATACCCATACGCACACACACACACACACACACACAGACTTTTTGCTCCCAACCCTCATCAACATCCCTCTCAGAAAATCACTGCACCTCGGAAAAGCCATTCCAGCTGCCGAGCCGTTCAGGATTCATATTCCTATTTACTGTCTGCATTGCTCCCCATCTCACACACACACACACACACACACACACACACACACACACACACACACACACACACACACACACACACACACACACACACACACACACACACACACACACACACACACACACACACACACACACACACACACACACACACACACACACACACACACACACACACACACACACACACACACACACACACACACACACACACACACACACAATAACCATCCCAACAACCCATTGGGGTCAGGCTCATGAATAAAGGAAGGAATTAGAGAGGACCTGGAGAAGAGAGAGAGAAAGGGGGAGGGAGGTGGGGAGAGGGGAGGTGGAGAGAGAGTTGCATCTCCTCTAAAATGACCTTTGTGTCAGTCGTTTGCTGCATTTCGAGATATGGGATGTGTCTATCTACATAGGGATTATATAGGTGGTGCCAAGTCATTATGACTGTTTATATTTAGAGGGATATATATATATACAGTATATATATATACATATATATATATATATATATTTATATATATATATATATATATATATATATATATATATATATATATAGAGAGAGAGAGAGAGAGAGAGAGAGAGAGAGAGAGAGAGAGAGAGAGAGAGAGAGAGAGAGAGAGAGAGAGAGAGAGAGAGAGAGAGAGAGAGAGAGAGAGAGAGAGAGGAAATGAGAGGAGAGGTGGAGAGAGGTGTGTTTCAATATAGGGATTATAGGTGGAGGAAAGTCACTATGCTATAATCCTAAAGGAACCAGCATCACTGAAGCACATGCAAGTTATCATGCAACCCAAACACCAACCCCAACCCCATGCAGCCCCAGACCTAGTCCTAGCTCAGCCCCAGACCTAGCCCTAGCTCTAGCTCAGCCCCAGATCTAGCCCTAGCTCAGCCCCAGACCTAGCCCTAGCTCAGCCCCAGACCTAGCCCTAGCTCAGCCCCAGACCTAGCCCTAGCTCAGCCCCAGTGTAGCTAGACAGGCGTGAAGCTAACAGTTGTTGGGGTGGGGGGGGGGGTAATTCTACAGCCGTTATGAATTACTGTTTACTCCCCCCCCCCCGCCCCCTCTCCTCTCCCCCTCCCCTCATGCCCACGCACGAGACACAACCATACTGAAAGTCATCAGCCTGTGACTACCATTCTCTTTAACAAGATATGAGAGAAGTAGAGAGAGAGAGAGAGAGAGAGAGAGAGAGAGAGAGAGAGAGAGAGAGAGAGAGAGAGAGAGAGAGAGAGAGAGAGAGAGAGAGAGAGAGAGAGAGAGAAGAGAGAGAGAGAGAGAGCAAGAGTGAGAGAGAAAGAATGAAAGAAAGAAATAAAGAAAGGGAGGGAGGAATGAGAATCACTGTGAATTGGAGAGCGAATGAGAGACAGAAGGGTGGTATAGGGAGGGATATGATTGGTTTCTATCCAGGCAAACAGAAAAAAAGAGAAAAAGAAGAACACCAACAGGAGCAGTAAAAATCTCCCAGAGAGCACTGGGGCAATACACACCACAGCCAGTCTGTTTCTCAGCAGCACAGATAATAACTATGTTTTATAATGTGTGTGTGTGCTCCTGTTCAGCGTGTGTGTGTGTGTGACATTGGGTCGAGAAGCGGCTACCCTAGCACAGATAATAACACTGTTTCATAATGTTGCATATATATTCAGGCCAATTCCCCTCAGGGAGATGAAATAATAATGCTGGCCATTTCCCTCTCCTAGCGGGCGGCCATTTTATAGTTGTCATTCTCAGCATGGACATCATCACTCCCTGGCCCTCGCATAATGGCCGCTGCCGCTAAGATCCACTGACATTGCAGTGTCTGAAATGTGAAATGAGTATCTCTCGCCCCATGGTCCAATATAGATATGGGGAGTATGTTTATGATTAATCCTTTTGCAATTTTATGTTGTCATTTCTGATGATTGTCCATATTATGGGAAATTGACACACTATGGGGAAATGGTGGCATATGGTTAGGAAAATAAAACAAAAACAAGCAAACCTAATTCCATAAGAGATGATAAACTATGGATATGTGGTTATAGAAGTGGTGGTGGTTGAAATCCAACGAGCATTGTTGTGATGACTGTCCAATCAAGGACAAATTCTGACCTTCAAGGTTTCAAGCATATAATTAGGAATTAGAATACTTTTATAGGATCTCTATAATTTCAAGGCTACATAATTTTAACCCTTTGAAGATTAATGGAAAACTCCACCCCAAAACGACTGTATCTTTTGTCATTTGTTTCATTAGTCCACTGTTGATACAGTCCCACAATGTTTTGTGTGTCAGCAGTCAAGTTGACAAGATATTGGACTTTCAAGACGCAAAGTGTCACATGCCCCATCATTATTCTTGAGAGTCCAATATCTTGAAAACGTGACTGCTGACATGTTATTCTCATAGTTCTATTCTGAAGTTCTTAATGGAGAGATTCGGAGGTCCTCTGATGTCGTACATTTTAGAATGTTGCACCCCGTCTGAATATCGATAGGTTTCATTCTAAGCCATATCCACTGGCACTGTTGTCCATTAAAACTGTTCAAAGTAGAACCATCATCCTGGCTAGTCAATCACAACCAAAGAGTCGCAAACAAAAGGTTATGAGGTAGAGGTGTCTGAGTTCCAAGTGAAAGCGCAGTCTTCTTATGTTTTAGCTAGCTCTTCTCCTCCCCATCTCTTGTGAAGTCTAAATGCTGCTCACTCTAACTATGGCTCTTCCTATCCCTTACCTTCTCAATTATTCAACAATTGGATCTCTCTCTGGCCTTTCAAACCTTTGAAACGGACTCTATATCACACAAACATGCCTCGCTTGATGTCTTACCATTGTTATGTGTTTGTTCCTGCCCTGTTGCATCCCATAGGTTGGAGAAACAAAGGGGAGACTACTTCAATGATTATCGATTTCTGCTTTGGATTGTATAACTAACTGAAAGAAGGACAGAAAGAACTGTTTCCATATCAGTGTTGAACGTGGTGATTTGTAAAATTGACTTTTTTCCGATCATATATCAATAACACTTCTCACATTTCCAAAAAATCTCGAAGCTTTTTGATCAATAACCACACCATGTATTCTAACCTGGATATGAGACTGCAGACGGAGAGATCTAAGGTGATGGATACAGAGAGACAGAGCTACAGAGAGACAGAGAGAGAGAGACAGAGAGACAGGGAGACAGAGAGACAGAGAGACAGAGAGACTGAGGGACAGAGAGATAGAGAGACAGAGAGACAGAGGACCCACTGGGCAAAAACTGGTTGAATCAACGTTGTTTCCACGTCATTTCAACCCTAAAAAAAAATCCATCTGATAACGTCGAATCAACATGGAAAACAAATTTGAAAAAAGTAATCAAATTAAGAGAATTTCACATTTTTTTCACCCAAATTTTAACCTAAAGCCAATGACAGGGTGAAATGTTTTGTTGATTTCATGTTGAATTCACGTTAGTTGACTACTCAACCAAATGTAAATCAAAACTAGACGTTGAACTGACATCTGTGCCCAGTGGGGAGAGCCTCCACTACTCAGTAGTCAGTGTGGATCGCAGGGTTCCATCCAAGACAATCATATAATGTATCATTCATAGTGTCAGACCGCTGTCTCTCTGCATTTCTGTGGAAACCTGCTCTTCCATGAACAGGAAGCTAGCCCAAATATTCACCACCCACTGGGCACAGATGTCAATTCAACGTCTATTCCACGTCTGTTCAACGTCATTTCATTGAAAAACAACGTAGATTCAACTAGTGTGTGCCCAGTGGGCACTAACTACCATCACATATCTCTACTCAAACTGCATCTTTGACATGAAATATGGATGATGAAAATACACTCAAACACACATATCCACACATGCATACACATGAATACAGTCCATTTACAGAAAGGAGAAATACACATTAACGACTCACAGAGCACTGGAGCTTAGTCACATTGTACACTGAAATCATACCAGTCAATAGTTTGGACACACCTACTCATTCAAGAGTTTTTCTTTACATTTACTATTTTCTACATTGTATAATAATAGTGAAGACATCATAACTATGAAAGAAGACATATGGAATCATGTAGTAACCAAAAAAGGGTTAAACAAATCAAAATATTTTTTATGTTTGAGATTCTTCAAAGTAGCCACCTTTTGCCTTGATGACAGCTTTGCACACTCTTGGCATTCTCTCAACCAGCTTCATGAGGTTGTAACCTGGAATGCATTTACATTAAAAGGTGTGCCCTGTTAAAAGTTAATTTGTGGAATTTCTTTCCTTCTTAATGCATTTTAGCCCATCAGTTGTGTTGTGACAAGGTAGGGGTGGTATACAGAACATAGCCCTATTTGGTAAAAGACCAAGTCAATATTATGGCAAGAACAGCTCAAATAAGCAAAGAGAAACAACAGTCCATCATTACTTTAAGACATGAAGGTCAGTCAATATTGAACACTTCAAGAACTTTGAAAGTTTCTTCAAGTGCAGTCGCAAAAACCATCAAGTGCAATGATGAAACTGGCTCTCGTGAGGACCACCATAGGAAAGGAAGACCCAGAGTTACCTCTGCTGCAGAGGATAAGTTCATTAGAGTTAACTGCACCTCAGATTGCAGCCCAAATAAATGCTTCACAGAGTTCAAGTAACAGACACATCTCAACATCAACTGTTCAGAGGTGATTGCGTGAATCAGGCCTTCATTTTTTAATTTTATTTCACCTTTATTTAACCAGGTAGGCAAGTTGAGAACAAGTTCTCATTTACAATTGCGACCTGGCCAAGATAAAGCAAAGCAGTTCGACACATACAACAACACAGAGTTACACATGGAGTTAAAACAAGCATGCAGCCAATAATACAGTAGAAAAATAGGTCTATATACAATGTGAGCAAATGAGGTGAGATAAGGGAGGTAAAGGCAAAAAAAGGCCATGGTGGCGAAGTAAATACAATATAGCAAGTAAAACACTGGAATGGTAGATTTGCAGTGGAAGAATGTGCAAAGTAGAAAAAGAAATAATGAGGTGCAAAGGAGCAAAATAAATAAATAAATACAGTAGGGGAAGAGGTAGTTGTTTGGGCTAAATTGTAGATGGGCTATGTACAGGTGCAAGAATCTGTGAGCTGCTCTGACAGCTGGTACTTAAAGCTAGTGAGGGAGATAAGTGTTTCCAGTTTCAGAGATTTTTGTAGTTCGTTCCAGTCATTGGCAACAGAGAACTGGAAGGAGAGGCGGCCAAAGGAGTAATTGGCTTTGGGGGTGACCAGTGAGATATACCTGCTGGAGCGCGTGCTACAGGTGGGTGCTGCTATGGTGACCAGCGAGCTGAGATAAGGGGGGACTTTACCGAGCAGGGTCTTGTAGATGACCTGGAGCCAGTGGGTTTGGCGACGAGTATGAAGCGAGGGCCAGCCAACGAGAGCGTACAGGTCGCAGTGGTGGGTAGTATATGGGGCTTTGGTGACAAAACGGTTGGCACTGTGATAGACTGCATCCAATTTATTGAGTAGGGTATTGGAGGCTATTTTGTAAATGACATCGCCGAAGTCGAGGATCGGTAGGATGGTCAGTTTTACTAGGGTATGTTTGGCAGCATGAGTGAAGGAAGCTTTGTTGCGAAATAGGAAGCCAATTCTAGATTTAACTTTGGATTGGAGATGTTTGATGTGAGTCTGGAAGGAGAGTTTACAGTCTAACCAGACACCTAGGTATTTGTAGTTGTCCACATATTTTAAGTCAGAACCGTCCAGAGTAGTGATGCTGGACGGACGGGCAGGTGTCCAAATAAGGGCCAGAAGTATACAGAATGGTGTCGTCTGCGTAGAGGTGGATCAGAGACTCACCTGCAGCAAGAGCGACATCATTGATGTATACAGAGAAGAGAGTTGGCCCAAGAATTGAACCCTGTGGCACCCCCATAGAGACTGCCAGAGGCCAGGACAACAGGCCCTCCGATTTGACACACTGAACTCTATCAGAGCAGTAGTTGGTGAACCAGGCGAGGCAATCATTTGAGAAACCAAGGCTATCGAGTCTGCCGATGAGGATGTGGTGATTGACAGAGTCGAAAGCCTTGGCCAGGTCAATGAATACGGCTGCACAGTATTGTTTCTTATCGATGGCGGTTAAGATATCGTTTAGGACCTTGAGCGTGGCTGAGGTGCACCCATGATCAGCTCTGAAACCAGATTGCATAGCGGAGAAGGTGCGGTGGGATTCGAAATGGTCGGTAATCTGTTTGTTGACTTGGCTTTCGAAGACCTTAGAAAGGCAGGGTAGGATAGATATAGGTCTGTAGCAGTTTGGGTCAAGAGTGCCCCCCCTTTGAAGAGGGGGATGACCGCAGCTGCTTTCCAATCTTTGGGAATCTCAGACGACACGAAAGAGAGGTTGAACAGGCTAGTAATAGGGGTTGCAACAATTTCGGCAGATAATTTTAGAAAGAAAGGGTCAAGATTGTCTAGCTAGGCTGATTTGTAGGGGTCCGGATTTTGCAGCTCTTTCAGAACATCAGCTGACTGGATTTGGGAGAAGGAGAAATGGGGAAGGCTTGGGCGAGTTGCTGTGGGGGGTGGAGTGCTGTTGACCGGGTTAGGGGTAGCCAGGTGGAAAGCATGGCCAGCCGTAGAAAAATGCTTATTGAAATTCTCAATTATAGTGGATTTATCTGTGGTGACAGAGTTTCCTATCCTCAGTGCAGTGGGCAGCTGTGAGGAGGTGTTCTTATTCTCCATGGAGTTTACAGTGTCCCAGAACTTTTTTGAGTTTGTGTTGCAGGAAGCAAATTTCTGCTTGAAAAAGCTAGCCTTGGCTTTTCTAACTACCTGTGTATATTGGTTTCTAACTTCCCTGAAAAGTTGCATATCACGGGGGCTGTTCTATGCTAATGCAGAACGCCACAGGATGTTTTTGTGTTGGTTAAGGGCAGTCAGGTCTGGAGAGAACCAAGGGCTATATATGTTCCTGGTTCTAAATTTCTTGAATGGGGCATGCTTATTTAAGATGGTGAGAAAGGCATTTAAAAAAAAAACAGGCATCCTCTACTGACGGGATGAGGTCAATATCCTTCCAGGATACCCGGACCAGGTCGATTAGAAAGGCCTGCTCGCTGAAGTGTTTCAGGGAGCGTTTGACAGTGATGAGTGGAGGTCGTTTGACCGCTGACCCATTACGGATGCAGGCAATAAGGCAGTGATCGCTGAGATCTTTGTTGAAAACAGCATAGGTGTATTTAGAGGGCAAGTTGGTTAGGATGATATCTATGAGGGTGCCCGTGTTTACGGCTTTGGGGTGGTACCTGGTAGGTTCATTGATAATTTGTGTGAGATTGAGGGCATCAAGCTTAGATTGTAGGATGGGTGGGGTGTTAAGCATGTCCCAGTTTAGGTCACCTAGCAGCACGAGCTCTGAAGATAGATGGGGGGCAATCACTGGACACATATGGTGTCCAGAGCACAGCTGGGGGCAGAGGGTGGTCTATAGCAGGCGGCAACGGTGAGAGGCTTGTTTTTAGAGAGGTGGATTTTTAAAAGTAGAAGTTCAAATTGTTTGGGTACAGCCATGGATAGTAGGACAGAACTCTGCAGGCTATCTCTGCAGTAGATTGCAACACCGCCCCCTTTGGTCGTTCTATCTTGTCTGAAAATGTTGTAGTTAGGGATGGAGATTTCAGAGTTTTTGGCGGTCTTCCTAAGCCAGGATTCAGACACGGCTAAAACATCCGGGTTGGCAGAGTGTGCTAAAGCAGTGAATAAAACAAACTTAGGGAGGAGGCTTCTAATGTTAACATGCATGAAACCAAGGCTATTACGGTTACAGAAGTCATCACAAGAGAGCGCCTGGGAATAGGAGTGGAGCTAGGCACTGCAGGGCCTGGATTCACCTCTACATCACCAGAGGAACAGAGGAGGAGTAGGATAAGGGTACGGCTAAAAGCTATGAGAATTGGTCGTCTAGGACGTCCGGAACAGAGAGTAAAAGGAGCAGGTTTCTAGGGGTGATAAAATAGCTTCAAGGTATAATGTACAGACAAAGGTATGGTAGAATGTGAATACAGTGGAGGTAAACCTAGGCATTGAGTGATGATGAGAGAGATATTGTCTCTAGAAACATCATTGAAACCAGGTGTTGTCATCGCATGTGTGGGTGGTGGAACTGAAAGGTTGGATAAGGTATAATGAGCAGGGCTAGAGGCTCTACAGTGAAATAAGCCAATAAACACTAACCAGAACAGCAATGGACAAGGCATATTGACATTAAGGAGAGGCATGCTTAGCCGAGTGATCATAAGGATCCAGTGAGTAGTGAGGTTGGTTGGGGTCACGGCGATTCAGACAGCTAGCCGGGCCATGGGTAGCAAGCTGGCAGAGGATGGAGGTCTGTTTTTAGCCACCTCGTGCGTTTCCGTCGGTAGATTAGTGGGGTTCCGTGTGGTAGAGGGGACCAATCCAATTGGCAAAATAGATATAGTTATAGTGACCCAAGAAAATTGTCCTATAGACCTATTCAGATAGCAACCGATAAGACAGCTAACGATTAGCGGGCCGCAGATGGGCGTTCAGGTTACGTCGTGACGGAGGGGCAGTTGGATAACTCCCTCGGGCAGATAACGTCGGTAGTCCAGTCGTGAAGGCCCGGTGGGGGCTCCGCATCGGCAGTGAAACGGGTCCGGATAGGTGATTGTAGCCCAGGAGTGGCTGATGGAACTCTTCAGCTGGCTAGTTCCGGAATAATTGATGTTTGCTTCGGGACCGACGTTAGTCAATAGTCACTCGGATAGCAGCTAGCTAGCTGCAAGATCCAGGTGTAAATGTCCAGAGCTTGCGGTAGAAATCCGGGGATATGGAGAGAAAATAGGTCCGGTATGCTCTGGTCTGAGTCGCGTTGTACAAAACTGGCAATAGAATTTCGAGCTAAAGGATAGCTGATGACCGCCAACCGTGGTTAGCTGAATACTAGCGTTAGCCAGTGAACTGGCTAACTTCTGGGTAACTTCTGTTTTGGATTTCAGACTTGAGGTGAATAATACCTTTTTTTTTTATTGGTGAGAAAATATGTATATATGTATATACACAGGACACGACAAGACGAGGACAAAGGACATCTGACTGCTATGCTATTTTGACCCTTCATGGGTGTACTGCTGCAAAGAAACCACTACTAAAGAACACCAATAAGAAGAAGAGACTTGCTTGGGCCAAGAAACACGAGCAATGGTCATTAGACCTGTGGAAATCTGTCCTGTCTTTGTGAGATGCAGAGTAGGTGAACGGATAATCTCTGCATGTGTGGTTCCCACCGTGAAGCATGGAGGAGGAGGTGTGGGGATGCTTTGCTGGTGACACTGTCAGTGATTTATTTAGAATTCAAGGCACATTTAACCAGCATGGCTCCCATCTGGTTTGCGCTTAGTGGGACTATCATTTGTTTTTCAATAGGACAATGACCCAACACACCTCCAGGCTGTGTAAGGCTGTTTGACCAAGAAGGAGAGTGATGAAGGGCTGCATCAGATGACCTGACCTCCAAAATCACCTGATCTCAACCCAATTGAGATGGTTTGGTATGAGTTGAACCGCAGAGTGAAGAAAAGCAGCCAACAAGTTTTCAGCATATGTGGGAACTCCTTCAAGACTTTTGGAAAAGCATTTCAGATGAAGCTGGTTGAGAGAATGCCAAGAGTGTGCAAAGCTGTCATCAAGGCAAAGGGTGGCTACGTTGAAGAATCTAAAATAAAAAATATATTTTGATTTGTTTAATGCTTTTTTGGCTTCTACATGATTACATATACTGTATGTTATTTCATAGTTTTGATGTCTTCACTATTATGTTACAATGTAGAAAATAGTTTAAAAAAATTAGAAAAATCCTTGAAAGAGTAGGTGTGTCCAAACTTTTGTTTGGGGCTGTATGTGTTAAACCCTCTAACCCTCACTTTAACCAAGGTTTCATCTGTTCACATAAAGACCTAATTCTTCAGAGTATTAGAATGTACCTTTTCCTTTCCTGTCTCGTTTTAAGCCCTTTGCTGTGGATTGAGGCTGTGAGTCACTGGAGTGAAAAGGGAATGCTGTCTCTGGAACGTTTGACCTCGGAATTTACTAATGAACACTGGGAGCAATCAGTTCCTTTGAATATGGACCAAAATTATCCCTCATCTGTGAACCCAATCACTGGCTGCTGCCATTAACCTGCTCTGTCTAGGGGGCATGTGTGTGTGTGTGTGTGTGTGTGTGTGTGTGTGTGTGTGTGTGTGTGTGTGTGTGTGTGTGTGTGTGTGTGTGTGTGTGTGTGTGTGTGTGTGTGTGTGTGTGTGTGTGTGTGTGTGTGTGTGTGTGTGTGTGTGTGTGTGTGTGTGTGTGTGTGTGTGTGTGCAGGGGCGCAACTTTGGTTTTAGAAGTGGGGGGACATAAACTGGCGGTGGGTCTGGATGTCTTCCACCAGGATTTTTTGGGCCATCTATAGCTAATTTCCCGCATTTCTACACAATCCACTATGCCGTCTCTATTTAGAATAACAAAAGTAAGCAAAAATATCCAGAGTCATCAAGGTAGATACTATAAGAGATCATTATTAAATATGTTTAAGTGATTGACAAGACTCGACTAGATCAAAGGTAAATCAATAATCAATATTGTGTTGCACCTTTAACCAATAGCCTAACAAACGAACAACTCTTTAAAATATACAAAGACTTTTGATTGTCATTATTAAGACATTCTCTATGTAAAATTTCAGCCAGACAGCCAGGCCAGCCCGAGCTGCCTGCAAGCCCAACCTCCACCGGTCCAGTTCATAACTCAACTCTCTCAACACAATTCTAACTATTAAAAAATGATTCCCAAGGGTATGTTTTGGAAACAGAAGTAAAATACAAAAAACACATACACCTCAAATATACACACAGAAACATCAAATTCTCCATATAATTAATCTCGTAGGCCTAATAGTACTGTAGAGCTCTTTTTACTTGCACACAATATAGCTGGGTGACCCCATCCTGTCCCTAGAGGTCCACCACCCTGCAGCGCCCCAACCCAACACACCCCACTCAGCTTTAGGATCTTAGAGAAACATACATTATTGGTTTGGGGTGTGTTAGGCCAAGGCCAGAGTGACAACCCACAGGACGACAGACCCCCAGGGCCAGGACTGAGCAGCCCAGCAGCTAGGGATTGCCTAAATAGGTATCTCCCCTGACGTGGGCATGTTTTCAACGGAGATTCCTTTAGTCTTTTATGGTCCTGCGCCCAGATATTTAAGTGATTACGTTCCTCGTGTTAGGGATGCACACAATCACAGCACCAGATCAGGTGTTGCTGATGTGTGCTTATACAGGTTCAGGAGTAATGCTGGGAAAGGTACTTTCTTGTACTTTCTTGTATACTGGAGCCTCAGAATGCAATGAGTTGCCTCTGCCTATTAAAACAACGTCCTCTCTGGACAGCTTTAAAAATAAAGTAAAAATATGTTTGATGTCCTCTGTGCCCATATGAATAACCCCTATGATGTAACTGAAATGATGAGATAGATGTTCTTCTTTTATGTTTTTGTTTTATTATTTCACTGCCATACTGTGTTCGATCTTGTCTAGCCATCTTGTCTCAAGAGGACCACAATGGAAATAAGTCCCAGACTTTATTGTGTTTTATCCTCCATTATTTTATTCATGTGCATGTATGGCTTTTAAGTTTTACGTGTGCTTGTTTTTTAAAATGGTCAAATTAATAAACTAAACTAAACTAAAGTCATACTGTATTCCATATAAGGCATCCAGACCTTATGAAAGTTGCCCAGTATACCCTTAATATTGTAATAAATAAAATCTAGTGATACATAACTTGACATTTATGCCATCCATTGTGACATTGTGGGGGGATAACCAACCTTCCAATTAATGGCCATGCTTTTCTTAGCCGCTATAAATGCTAGGTTACACAGTTTCTTCTGATCACAGTCTCCAGTATCAACATTTCCAAGAACACAACAACAGGGAAAAGTGAGAATCTGTAGACATGCTGAGAAAAAATAACATACACACTCTTTGCCAGAATTCAGCCAGCCTTCACAAGACCATAACATATGCAAATATGTCCCCTTTTGTGTTTTACACCTCCAGCAGAAGAATTTAGTTTCTGAGTGCATGATAATCAGTTTCACTGGCATATAGAACGTTCTATGGATGGTCTTAAATAGTCATATGAACATGACCGGGCATTCAAACACATCTGTATCCTGACATCATCACCAATACCTTCTAGCAGGCCTTCATCACGTTTTAGTTTTACATGTTTTTTGTCATTGGGAAAAGCCTCTACCAGCCCTTGGTACAGTTTGGAAATCAACTTTAAAGGTTTGTCAGACTGCCTTAAAGTAGTTTCAATCTTTGACGTATCTGTTTTGTCCTGTGTTTGCTGCACAGAGAGAATAAAGTATTTCATTGATTCACCTCCGCTCTGTCACAGACTGGTCTTCCCTGGCTGCTTGACCATGCTGAGAACTCTGTCACCATTTGATCCTCCTAAGATGAGGCATGACAAAGAATGACCTTGGTGTACATTTATACATTATATTACCCAAGAATAGAACCAATGGTTCAATAATTGAAATGACCATTATTCCCAGATCCCAGACTGTAGCTACTGAAGGTCTACTCATCAACTCAAGATGGAACTTTGTATCATTCACTGATATTGTTAATATACTGCTAAATCTGATCACAATCTGATCCTGCGAAGACATGATGAGCATTGTGTGTACTGACTGTGCACCATGACAGTGAAGCCTGTAGAGCTGTTTATTAGTGTCAGTGTGAAAAGTGGGGAATTAGCTAGGGAAACTGACAGATCAAAGACGTTACATCGCTAGCTTTACTGACTAGTAAAAACTCACATTGCACTGAAAAAACATCAGAATAACAGTCTTCAGTCGTTTGGCCGCTGCTTTCATCGTTTGACTCAGGTTTAGCATGATTGAGGCAAAAATAATAGCTAACCTTAGCCAACTTTTGGCCAGCTCTCTCTCTAATGCTACATCAACTGGCGAAAGCTAGCCAAGTTAATTTAGTTAACCTTTTGGAAATAGGGGGCGCCCTTTTCACTTCTGGATAAAATTGTGCCCAATTTAAACGGCCTCGTACTCTGTCCAAGATCATATGATATGCATATTATTATTACTATTAGATAGAAAACACTCTGAAGTTTCTAAAACTGAATTATATCTGTGAGTAAAACAGAACTCATTTGGCAGGCAAACTTCCAAAAAGGAAGTGAAAATTCTGAAATGGGTCTCTGTGAAAGGCATTGCCTATTCAATTGTCTTGTATTTATGGATCTGTATGCACTTCATACGCCTTCCACTAGATGTCAACAGGCAGTAGAACGTGGAATGAAGTGTCTAGCCTTCTGTGGGACCGGATGAGAGTCGTTGGATTGAGAGGTCAGCCATATTGGCAGTATTTGGCTACGCACTTTGGTTTGTCATTTCGTTGTCTGCAATGCGTTAGGTAGACACGAAGAAATGCTCCGTCTGGGACGTTATTGGATATATATGTGAAAAACATCCTAAAGATGGATTCTCAACTGAGTTTGACCAGTTTATTCGACTTTTATTATCACTTTTTGAATTTTTTGTTCATGCGTAAAATCTTCATGGACACGTGAGCTACGCATGCTAGCCAAAGTTGCTAATTCGACAGAAGAAATGGACATTCTAAAACAAAACAACGATTTATTGTGGAACTAGGATTCCTGGCACTGCATTCTGATGAAAGTTCATCAAAGGTAAGGGAATATTTATGATGTTATTTCGTATTTTTGTGGACTCTTTGGACTCCAACATGGCGGAGAATGGCTGAGCGCTGTCTCAGATTATTGCATGCTGTGCTTTGTACTAAAGTTATTTTTTTTTTAAATCTAACATAGCGGTTGCATTAAGAACCAGTGTATCTTTAATTATATGTGCAACATGTATTTTTCAGCAAAGTTTATGATGAGTTTTTCTGTTAGATCATGTGGCTGTCAAAAATTTCTCCGGACATTTTGGTGCCATTTGTGACCATGGCGGCAATGTAAAACCACGATTTGTAGCTATAAATATGCACATTTTCGAACAAAACATAAATGTATTGTATAACATGATGTCATCTGATGAAGTTGTTCAAAGGTTAGTGATTAATTTTATCTCTATTTGTGGGTTTTGTGAAAGCTATCTTTGCGGTGAAAAAATGGCGTTGTGTGTTGGGCTATTGTGGTGAAATCCACCGACAGGTGTGACCAAGGCCGTTGTGGAACGGGTAAGGGATGTAGCTTACCTCTGGGCAGGTGTCTAGGAGCCTTACACTGAGCGAACACCGAGCTGGAGGAAACATAAACTCTCACGTCCTTTGCCAAGGTAGGCCACCAGTACTTCCCACTCAGACAGCGCACCGTCCGACCGATCCCCGGATGACCAGAGGAAGGTGAAGTGTGGGCCCAATAGATCAACTGGTCATGGACAGCAGACGGAACGTACAGACACCCGACGGGACACTGAAGGGGAGCGGGCTCTGTACGTAACGCCTGCTCAATGTCCGCGTCCAGCTCCCACACGACCGGCGCTACCAGGCAGGAGGCCGGGAGTATGGGAGTCTGATCCATGGGCCGCTCCTCTGTTTCATACAGCCGGGACAGTGCCTCTCCCTTCACATTTTGGGAACCTGGGTTGTAGGACATGGTAAACACAATACGGGTAAAAAACATGGCCCACCTTGCCTGACGAGGATTCAGTCTCCTCGCTGCCCGGATGTACTACAGGTTGCGGTGGTCAGTCCAGATGAGGAAAGGATGTTTAGCCCCCTCAATCCAAAGTCTCCACGCCTTCAAAGTTTTAACCACAGCCAACAGCTCCCGGTCCCCCACATCATAGTTCCCCTCCGCCGGGCTGAGTTTCTTCGAGAAGAAAGCACAGGGGCGGAGCTTCGGTGGCGTACCCGAGTGCTGAGAGAGCACGGCTACTATCCCAGCCTCGGACGCGTCCACCTCCACTATGAACGCCAAAGAGAGATCCGGATGGGCCAGCACGGGAGCCGAGGTAAACAGAGCCCTTAGTTGCCCAAAATCCCTGTCCGCCTCAGCCAACCACTTTAAACGTACAGGACCCCCCTTCAGCAGTGAGGTAATGGGAGCAGCCACCTGGCCAAAACCCCAGATACATCTCCGGTAGTAATTGGCAAACCCTAAAAACCTCTGCACCTCCTTTACCGTGGTGGGAGTCGGCCAATTACGCACGGCTGAAATGCGGTCACTCTCCATCTCCACCCCTGATGTGGAAATGCGGTACCCTAGGAAGGAGACGGCCTGCTGAAAGAACAGGCATTTCTCAGCCTTGACGTACAGGTCATGCTCCAACAGTCGTCCAAGTACCCTGCGCACCAAGGACACATGCTCGGCGCGTTTAGCGTAGTATATCAGAATGTCATCGATATACACCACTACACCCTGCCCATGCAGGTCCCTGAAAATCTTGTCTACAAAGGATTGGAAGACTGATGGAGCATTCATCAACCCTTACGGCATGACGAGGTACTCATAATGCCCTGAGGTGGTACTAAACACCGTCTTCCACTCGTCTCCCTCCCGGATAGCACCAGGTTGTAAGCGCTCCTGAGATCCAGTTTAGTGAAGAAGCGCGCCCCGTGCATTGACTCAATCGCTGTGGCGATGAGAGGTAGCGGGTAACTGTACCTCCACCGTGATTTGATTTAGACCTCAACAGTCAATGCACGGGCGCAGACCTCCCTCCCTCTTCTTCACGAAAAAGAAACTCGAGGAGGCGGGTGAAGTGGAGGACCGAATGTACCCCTGACACAGGGATTCAGAGACATACAGTGGGGAGAAAGGACTAAAATTGTAGACCTGCACAAGGCTGGGATGGGCTACAGGACAATAGGCAAGCAGCTTGGTGAGAAGGCAACAACTGTTGGCGCAATTATTAGAAAATGGAAGAAGTTCAAGATGACGGTCAATCACCCTCGGTCTGGGGCTCCATGCAAGATCTCACCTCGTGGGGCATCAATGATCATGAGGAAGGTGAGGGATCAGCCCAGAACTACACGGCAGGACCTGGTCAATGACCTGAAGAGAGCTGGGACCACAGTCTCAAAGAAAACCATTAGTAACACACTACGCCGTCATGGATTAAAATCCTGCAGCGCATGCAGGGTCCCCCTGCTCAAGCCAGTGCATGTCCAGGCCCGTCTGAAGTTTGCCAATGACCATCTGGATGATCCAGAGGAGGAATGGGAGAAGGTCATGTGGTCTGATGAGACAAAGATAGAGCTTTTTGGTCTAAACTCCACTCGCCGTGTTTGGAGGAAGAAGAAGGATGAATACAACCCCAAGAACACCATCCCAACCGTGAAGCATGGAGGTGGAAACATCATTCTTTGGGGATGCTTTTCTGCAAAGGGGGCAGGACGACTGCACCGTATTGAGGGGAGGATGGATGGGGCCATGTATCGCGAGATCTTGGCCAACAACCTCCTTCCCTCAGTAAGAACATTGAAGATGGGTCGTGGCTGGGTCTTCCAGCATGACAACGACCCGAAACACACAGCCAGGGCAACTAAGGAGTGGCTCCGTAAGAAGCATCTCAAGGTCCTGGAGTGGCCTAGCCAGTCTCCAGACCTGAACCCAATAGAAAATCTTTGGATGGAGCTGAAAGTCCGTATTGCCCAGCGACAGCCCCGAAACCTGAGGTTTCTGTACCAAATATTAAGTTCTGCTTTTCTGATGTATCAAATACTTATGTCATGCAATAAAATGCTAATTAATTACTTAAAAATCATACAATGTGATTTTCTGGATTTTTGTTTTAGATTCCGTCTCTCACAGTTGAAGTGTACCTATGATAAAAAAATTACAGACCTCTACATGCTTTGTAAGTAGGAAAACCTGCAAAATCGGCAGTGTATCAAATACAGCTCTCTGGTCTTCGCCATTGTGGAGAGGTTGGAGTCTGTTTGATTGAGTGTGTGGACAGGTGTCTTTTATACAGGTAATGAGTTCAAACAGGTGCAGTTAATACAGGTAATGAGTGGAGAACAGGAGGGCTTCTTAAAGAAAAACTAACAGGTCTGTGAGAGCCGGAATTCTTACTGGTTGGTAGGTGATCAAATACTTATGTCATGCAATAAAATGCAAATTAATTAAAAATCATACAATGTGATTTTCTGTATTTTTGTTTTAGATTCCGTCTCTCACAGTTGAAGTGTACCCATGATAAAAATTACAGACCTCTACATGCTTTGTAAGTAGGAAAACCTGCAAAATCGGCAGTGAATCAAATACTTGTTCTCTCCACTGTATGTCTCCATAGCCGCCGTCTCCACTTGTGACAGGGGATACATGTGACTCCTGGGAAGTGTAGCGTCTACCAGGAGATTTATCGCACAATCCCCCCGTCGATGGGGTGGTAATTGAGTCGCCTTCTTTTTGGAGAAGGCGAGAGCCAAATCGGCATATTCTGGGGGAATGCGGACGGTGGAGACCTGGTCTGGACTTTCCACCTTGGTAGCACCAACGGAATCCCCTACACACCTCCCCGAGCACTCTCGTGACCACCCCGTGAGAGCCCTCTGTTGCCACGAAATGGTGGGGTAATGACGAGCCAACCAGGGAAGGCCTAGTACCACGGGAAACACAGGAGAGTCAATGAGGAAGAGACTGATTCTCTCCTCGTGACCCCCCTGCATCACCATGGTCAGGGAGATGGTGGCTTCCCTGATTAACCCGAATTCTAATGGTCGACTATCCAGAGCGTGTACCGGGAAGGGTCTAACCACAGGAACAATGGGGATCCCTAAACTAAGGGCGAACGCTCTGTCGTTAAAATTCCCAGCCGCGCCTGAATCGACGAGTGCCTTATATTGGGAATGTGGGGAAAACTCAGGAAAACAAACATGAACAAACAGGTGGACAACAGAGGACTGGATGAGAGTGGTGCAGACTCACCTGGGGTGACGCCAGAGAGCCCTGCCTGCTGCCTCGACTCCCAGAGGAACCAACCCGGCACCGACCGGCAGTGTGCCCTCTGCGGCCACAGATGGTGCACGTGAAACCCCCTCCTCCAGCCTCCCTAAGTGCAGCCCCTCCCAGCTCCATTGGCACCGGAGCAGTGGTACTGGAAGATGGAACCGACAGAGCCCTCTCTGGACGTCCGCGGGTGACCAGCAGGTTATCCAACCGACTGGACAGATCCACCAGTTGGTCAAAGGTGATGGTGGCATCCCTGCAGGCCAACTCCCGACGGACGTCCTCGCGCAGGCTGCATCTGTAGTGGTCGATAAGGGCCCTGTCGTTCCATCCTGCTTTGGCGACCAAGGTCCGAAATTCCAGGGCGAACTCCTGGGCGCTCCTCGTCCCCTGCCTCAGGTGGAAGAGCCATTCCCCTGCCTCAGGTGAACTCCTCGAAGTGGTCCAACACCGCATCTCCTTCTCCCCACACGGCGTTAGCCCACTCCAGAGCTCTCCCCGAGAGTCACGAGACGAGGGCGGACACCCTCTCCCTTCCCGAGGGAGCTGGGTGAACGGTGGCCAGGTATAGGTCCAGCTATAGTAGGAACCCCTGGCACCGTGCTGCAGTCCCATCATACTGCCTGGGAAGGGAGAGACGCATCCCCCTGGAGGGACGGGAAGAGGTAACCCCGGTTGTGCAGGTCGAGGCGCTGGAGAGACTCCCTGTCTCCCTGTCTCTCCCAGCGGTCCATGGTCTGGACAACGCAATCCATCGTGACGCCGAGATGTTGCAGCATCGCCGAGTGTTCTCGGACGCGCTCCCCGACTCCTCTGACCGGGGTACCTGCTCCTGCTGACTCCATGGGTGGTGTGGAATTCGCTGCTGGTCATTCGAGTCAAGTGCAGGAGAGCAGAGATAGGTGATCAGGCGACTTTATTTGCCAAGAGCAATAATAGACGGGCGCAAACAGCCACAACTCAAGCCAACCGGCAAAAGTGACAAGCGCAAAATACCGTCAAGAATACAACCATAAGTTTCACCAAAATTTCCCCAATAGGGTACAGGCAATGCCCAGGGTGAAAAAACCAGACTGGCGCGATACAATAAACACAAAACAAAAACAATTTCACACAAAGACATGGGGGGAACAGAGGAATAGAACAAGGAGGGGAGCCGACTTCGGCGGAAGTCATGACACAGATAGCTAGAGAATAGAGCTGACCTGGCTATGGTAGCTAGTTAAACTGCAGCTACCTTGCCAGCTACATCAGTCAGCTAAAGAGTAGCCAGTTTTTGCTCTGCTTGCTTTTACAACTCTGAGAAAAGAGCGCAACACATACACTTCTTCTTCTTCTTTTCCTTCGATATGGTTTAATGGTGGTTGGCATCCAATAAAGGTTGCATTACTGTCAACAAATACCCTACCATCTAACCAAACTCTAATTTAAAACCCACCACCCTACTCCACTATTTAAATCTATCTAGTCCTCCTTCAGACCTACAGCCTGAAAAGACGGGACACCACCACTCTCCACTCCCTGTAACTCTTCTGACGTCAAGTCTCGTACACCCAAATACTTCTCTGCAGCTGCCACCACAACCTCAATTTTCTGCGACCTACATTTCATCCCTGCAGCACAGTGGATTACCATTGCTATAAACGCAAAAAATATCACTTGTTGGCCTATCCCTGTGTACTGGTACAGATCTACTACTCACACCACTCCTCTCAGGATCCCTCCACCTTCACCCATCTTCCTCTACTTTCTTCACTGCCACAGTATATGACAACTTCTGCACTACTCTAACCCTGGAAACCTCAACCTGCCTCTCTTGCTCTGTACATTTCTGATCCCCAGCCACATGGGCACCCCTACAATTAACATATACCACTACTTTCCCCAATGTTACACATTCCTTTGTCTCCTGCTCTTCTGCACACTTCTCACACCTAGGAACCTCCCTCCTAAACATTGCTGCCACATGCCCATAAGCTTGACACCAGTATCAACGTAATGTATTCGGCACAAAATCTTGTACGGGAAAATGTATATTTCCTAACATTTGTATTTGCATTTATTAAGGATCCCCTGCCAAGGCAGCAGCTACTCTTCCTGGAGTATAGCAACATTAAGACAGTTATGTACAGTTTAAAATATTACATTTCATAACACTTTCACCAATACATTTAGTGTGTTCCATCAGGCCACTACTCCACTATCCCATATTTACAATACAACATCCATGTCTACGTGTGTGTATCTTACATGTGCGTGTCTTATCATGTGTATGTATGTCTGTGCCTGTGTGTGTCTCTTCACAGTCTCCGCTGTTCCATAAGCTGTATTTTTATATGTTTTTTAAATTTGATTCTACTGCTTGCATCAGTTAGCTGATGTGGAATAGAGTTCCATGTAGCCATGGCTCGATGTAGTACTGTGTACCTCCCATAATCTGTTCTTGACTTGGGGATTGTGAAGAGACCTTTGGTGGCATGTCTTGTGGGGTATGCATGGGTGTCCCAGCTGTGCGCTTGTAGTTTAAACAGACACATTGGTTCATTCAGCATGTCAACACAAAAACAAGCAATTACATCACTTTGTCAAGTCAACATCAAAACTCAAAAGAACAGACAACGACTCTTCTGTTTCACCACTCATGCCACCCTGTCTGCGTCTCACCAAACGACGAGCATCACAAACACCGAGAATCTTCCCCTTCAGTTGGTCAACTTTCACATTTACCGCTACCTCAGTAATCATTCCTTTCAATGAAGCCCTTTTCTAGAGAGCAAAACAATTCACCTCTCCTGTCCCCATTCATTTAACGCGGAGCTCCTGCTCCCTCTAACCAGCAGAAACACAAACTATTATCACCACTTCTGGTTACCTTCACTGATTCCACAGCACTCAACTCTTTTTTCACCCTGAAACCACAAATGGATCAGCCAAAAGGCAAAAGTCCACATTTCCCCAAAATGTCACTCCTACCGTCACAGACCCATCTTTATCCTGACCCTCGGTGCAAGTCTCTGGTTCCGAGAACTTCACCACACCTACCACCTCAGATAATTCACCCTCACTCACTTCCATTTCTCCTCCCATCTTCGATCCGGCGTACAGCTCACTCTGCTTACACTTTCTACCATTCTTCTTTAACAAACCATCTCCCTTTTTTCCGTCATTCTCACCCTCTTCCTCCCTCTCTCTCTTTAACCTCCTCTGCCTCTCTTTTTCACCTTATGATATAATTGTACTTCCCCTAACATACATCTTGTTCTTGCCCTCTCAAGGGACGCCATTCCCCTCGCAACCTGGGCAACCCCCCGATAGCAAAGTTCAATCGTCTCCTGGATGAATATTTGTTGACAAACTTTGGAGTCCTTTCAAAAGAACCGCTCGTCTACGATCTTGTGAGAGGAGCCTGGCTCCTAACCCAACACATACACACAGACAGCAACTGCCTATATTCAACTAGTAGTGGGGAGAACTCCAAAATAATCATAGACTCCTTGCCCGTCAACTACCGGTGTCGACTCCCATTTCTGGGTGTCACAATTCGATTCAGCTGGGAAACGACTCCTCAATTCAGTATTTTTGCAGCGGAGGAAACTATTTTTCGTAGTCTACTTCGAGAAGACAAACTCTCACATCTTTCACAGCAAAGAGGGAGCTAGCGAGGGAGGGAGAGAGAGATGAGAGGGGCACAGGCAGACATAGGTAGGGTTGGCCACCAGGTAGACAGTCAGAACCGTGCATCGGTAATCAAAAGATGTAGGCTATAACTATCGCAGTGCTGTATTTTGCAATTTTTTGGCTTGCAATGGCTCTTGCAAGTTCACTAAAGTAGGGGCTATCAATGAATAGGCTAAGCTATTATTTTACACACAACAGACCAAAGACCAAACACACACTAGTGTTTTTCATAGAGAGGAGAAAGAGGAACAGGCAAGGGAAAGAAAATCGGGGCAGACAGACAGACAGTCAGAACCATGAGCATAGTGTCAGGATTTGGCCAGGATTGTTCCGGTTTTGGTCACTAGATGCCCCCATTGTGCTTTTTTGACCCTTGTTTCCAGTTATTATTTGCACCTGTGCCTCGTTTCCCTTGAATGTATTTAAACCCTTAGTTTTCCTCAGTTCTTTGCTCTGTGTTTGAATGTTAGCACCCAGCCCTAGTGATGCTGTGAACATTTGTTACTCCAGTTGGATTCTCTTGAGGTACTCTGGTTTTGTTCTCGTTTATTTATTTTTTGTTTATTCTTTTGAGGTTTTTTTCCTGCTGTACTTTCCACTTTGTGGATTTACCTTGTGACTTGGAGGATTTACCTTTTTTCTCTTGGAATTACTTTTGACGTTGTGGATTTCTATTTTTGCCTGAAGAACATTCCTTTTTACTTTATTAAAACACCATCTCAAGTACTGCTGTGTCTGCCTCATCTTCTGGGTTCTGCCGACTATTAGTGGCTCAGTTTGTTAAGTGACTGTTTCTCACACCGGAGACCGGAGACCCGAGTTCGTAACCGGGTCCTGACACATAGGCTATTATCTTGGTAATCTGTATCTAGCTATGCCTTGTCAATTCACCAAAAGGGTATAAAAGTATACAGTGCCTTCGAAAAGTATTCAGACCCCTTGACTTTTTCCACATTTTGTTACATTACTGTCTTAATCATTTCCTCATCAATCTACTAACAATACCCCATAATGACAAAGCAAAAACAGGTTTTAAGTAATTTTTGCTAATTTATTCTAAATAAAAAACTGAAATTTCACATTACAAAATATCACATTTATGTAAGTATTCAGCTCCTTTGGCAGGCATTACAGCATTGAGTATTCTTGGGTATGCCACTATAAGCTTAGTACACCTGTATTTGGGGAGTTTCTCCCATTCTTCTCTGCAGATCCTCTCAAGCTCTGTCAGGATAGATGGGAGCATTGCTGCACAGCTATTTTCAGGTCTCTCCAGAGATGTTCGATCGGTTTCAAGTCTGGGCTCTGGCTGGGCCACTCAAGGACATTCAGAGACTTGTCCCAAATTCACTCAAGCAATGTCTTGGCTGTGTGCTTAGGGTCAATGTCCTGTTGGAAGGAGAACCTTCACCCCCAGTCTGAGGCCCTGAGCACTCTGGAGCAGGTTTTCATCAACGATCTCTCTGTACTTTGTTTGCTCCGTTCATCTTTGCCTCGATCCTGACTAGTCTCCCAGTCCCTGCTGTTGAAAACATCCCCATAGCATGATGCTGTCACCACCATGCTTCACCATTGGGATGGTGCCAGGTTTCCGCCAGATGTAAAGCTTGGCATTCAGGCCAAAGAGTTCAATCTTGGTTTCATTAGACCAGAGAATCTTGTTTTTCATGGTCTGATAGTCTTCAGGTGCCTTTAGGAAAACTCCAAGCGGGCTGCTATGTGCCTTTTACTGAGGAGTGGCTTCCGTCTGTCCACTCTACCATAAAGGCACGATTGGTGGTGCTGCAGAGATGGTTGTCCTTCTGGAAGATTCTCCCATCTCCACAGAGGAACTCTAGAACTCTGTCAGAGTGACCTTGGGGTTCTTGGCCACCTCCCTGACCAAGGCCCTTCTCCCCAGACTGCTCAGTTTGGCTGGGTGGTCAGCTCTAGGAAGAGATTTGGTGGTTCCAAACTACTTCCGTTTAAGAATGATGGAGGCCTGTGAGGACAGACGCTGGAAACGAGAAGCAAGTACAGGGAGTGAACATTGAATGAAACAAGGACAGGAACAGAAAACGGACAGCGTCTGGACAGGGGAAAACAAAAAGGACAATACAACAATAATGCTGACAGGGATCTAACAGACAGCCATAGGAGGGGCAATCAACAAGGTAATGGAGTCCAGGTGAGTCCAGGTGAGTCCAGCGAGCGCTGATGCGCGTAATGATGGTGACAGGTGTGCGTAAGGATGGGCAGTCTGGCGCCAGAGAGCCAGAGAGGAGGAGCGGGAGCAGGCGTGACAGAGGCCACTGTGTTCTTGGGGACCTTCAATACTGCAGACATTTTTTGGTACGCTTCCTGTCTCGGAGCTCTACAGACACTTTCTTGAACCTCACGGCTTGGTTTTTGCTCTGACATATACTGTCAGCTTTGGGACCTTGTATTGACAGGTGTGTGCCTTTCCAAATCATGTCCAATCAATTTAATTTACCCCAGTTGGACTCCAATCAAGTTGTAGAAACATCTCAAGGATGATAAGTGGGAACAGGAGGCACCTGAGCTCAATTTTGAGTCTCATAGCAAAGGGTCTGAATCCTTATGTAAATAAGGTATTTCTGTTTTTTATATTTAATACAATTGCAAACATTTCTAAAAACCTATTTCGCTTTGTCATTATCGTGTAGTATTGTGTGTAGATTGCTGAGGATACATTTTTATTTAATCCATTTTAGAAGAAGGCTGTTTATTTATTTTCAGTTAAGAGTCAGTTAAGAAAAACATCTTATTTTCAACGACAGCCTAGGAACAGTGGGCCTTGTTCAGGGGCAGACCGACAGATTTGTACCTTGTCAGCTCGGGGATTCGATCTTGCAACCTTTCGGTTACTAGTCAAACACTCTAACCACTAGGCTATGCTACCGTAACATAACACATTCTGGAAAAAGTCTGAATACTTTCCGAAGGCACTGTAAATTAAGCTGTAAATGAGTATGGCTAAGCTATTTTTCATATTGCCAGTGAATTGAAGTTGAACATTGCCAAATGCATCAGTTAAATTAGGCCTAAATGTGCTTTAAAAAGTATTGTGCCTATAGCTTATTTAATGAAACCCTGGCTGGCTGTTGATGTCCTATGTCAGGTCTCTCCAACCCTGTTCCTGGGATAACTACCCTCCTGTAGGTTTTCGCTCCAACCCAAGTTGTAACTAACCTGATTCAGTTTAACAACCAGCTAATTATTGAATCAGATGCGCAGGATTAGGGTTGGAGTGAAAACCTTCAAGATGGTAGCTCTCCACAACAGGGTTGGAGAGCCCTGTCCTAAGCAATAGATTGGAAAGCAACATCCCCACTAAACTTTTTGGAAATGGTAAGTTTACTTTCTCATCCATAAACACAGTCAAGTGCAAATACGGTTCTGCAGTTCAAATCAGTAGGATGGGGGACATTGTTATTAGGAAGGACGTCTACCATGGATGGGTCTCTAAAATCATGAATATGATCACACTTGATAAATGTAAATATTATGGAGAGACCATCAGTGTAGCCTATTATCATCTGGACATGATGTTGAAACATCTTCACGCCTACAATAAAATCCTCCAGGCTTCCGTCATAAGAGTCAATTACATTTGAAAAATTAAGAATTACAGGGGGCAGTTTGGGAAAACGAATCCTGTGTGAATAGTTCTCTGGAATAACGCATACGCTTGGATAATAATGACAAAAGCAACGTCTCTTGTAATACCTGTCTGAATAGGGCTATAACATGGCAAAGAATAGGCTTATCAGCGTAGAGTGCACCGCATCCTCCCATGGGATCCGTCAGGGCTGCACACAGCAGAAATATCACCTTCTATATTCAAAATAGGCCTGTTATAGGCAAATGGGCAGAGTCGTGCTCATGTCACTCCTCTCGAACGCAAATGTAGTCTTCCTAGTAGGACTCTGCAATAATGAGGTGGTGTGTATGTGTGTTCGCATCCGTTCAAGCGTGTTTTGGGAGTCGAGCAAGAGCCGATTTCTTTCGACTCCAATCACAGGAGTCGTAGTCGACTCCCAAAATCCTGGAGTCGTGCACCACAATGATCAACTCTCCCTTGCTGGTCCAGCCAGCCTTTCAGAAGCTTTGCCTTCACACAGCCTGTCCGCCCGCTCTGTGGTGTCCGCGCGGTCCTAAATCACACCAGCTGGAAACATACCGCTGCCGCTTTTTGTATCACATTGCAATAACAAAACTGAGGGGGGGGCAAAAATTGTATTTCAGAAGGTGGGGGGACATGACCCCTCCGTCCCCAGTGAAAGTTGCGCCCCTGTGTGTGTGTGTCTGATTATCGCTGCTGAATGAAATAGTTGTTTGGAGTGATCTCAGGGGGAAGGAGTCATTTTTCAATGTGACCCATCGGTACTAGCTACCCACATTAACAAATACTATAGTGTATGCTACTAGACCATTACAAGACCATGGTGCTTGCCTTTTGGAGCAGCAAGAGGAACTGCCCCTCCCTACCTTCAAGCTATGCTCAAACCCTACACCCCAACCCGAGCACTCCGGTCTGCCACCTCCACTACAGGAGGGCAGCTCACGCTCAGCCCAGTCCAAGCTCTTCTCTGTCCTGGCACCCCAGTCATGGAACCAGCTTTCCCTTGAAGCTAGGACAGCAGTCCCTGCCCATCTTCCAAAAACATCTGAAATCCTACCTCTTCAACACAGGAGGTTGGTGCACCTTAATTAGGGAGAACAGGCTCATGATAATGTCTGGAGCGGAATCAGTGGAATGGTATTAAATACATCAAGCACATGGTTTCCAGGTGTTTGATGCCATTCCATTTGTTCCGTTCCGGCCATTATTATGAGCTGTTCTCCCCTCAGAAGCCTCCACTGCCTCAAAGAGTATCTTAAATAATCCCACAGCACCCCCCTCTCACCCCTCCACCCCCCCCAAAAAAGATGACAAAAAATAGATCAAATAAAAACATTTTGTGAACTAATATTCGCTCTTGACCTCTCTGCTGATAGCTACTTTACTGAGGAAAAATGGACTTACAATAACTGTGATTATGTGGTTGTCCCACCGAGCTGTCTTAAAATGAATGCACTAACTGTAAGTCGCTCCAGATTGCCATGGTTGGAATACTATAGTATTCACTGTAGTGTTTTTGCGAACTTTACTGTAGTATTCTTCCCTACAAAGACGAAACTCAGTATCTACATAATTTGTTTTACTGCAATATCTTACTTCAAAGTCTATTTTTGTCTAGACTGAAACGCTAGTTCTGATACTCCATTGTATATTCTGATCAACTGGCTTGTTCTTGTGTCAGGAAATGAAATAGCACATTACTCAGATAATATACCTGGCCATGACAACAGATCAACGATTTTGACCAAATTCGTAGTAACTGTGTTTTGCCATTGTAGGGCAGTATTCACTATAGTGTTTTTGCGGACTGAAATAATGTAGTATTTACTGTAATATACTGTAGTTTTTACAGTTTACTATAGTATATATACTGTAGTAAAAAACTAGTTGTATATACTGTAGTATTGTAGTATTTACCGCTCTTATCCAGAGCGATTAACAGTAGTGAGTGCATATATTTCTGTATTTTTTTCACACTGGTCCCCTCTGGGAATGGAGCCCACAACCCTGGCATTACAAGCACTACCAACTGAGCCACACAGGACCGTATGTAGTATAATACTCTACAGTATACTACAGTTTACCACAGAATTCAATAGTAAGTACTATAGTATTCTACAGTAAACTTTTATTATGTGGGTAGGGTGGGATACATTCTTGCCATTTGCAAATTAAAAGAGGGAGAGAGAAAGAGAGAGAGAGAGAAACAGGAGAGTGAAGTGGGGGAATCTCTCTCTCTCTCTCTCTCTCTCTCTCTCTCTCTCTCTCTCTCTCTCTCTCTCTCTCTCTCTCTCTCTCTCTCTCTCTCTCTCTCTCTCTGCCTCTCTCTCTCTGCCTCTCTCTCTCTGCCTCTCTCTCTGCCTCTCTTTCCAGCTGCCTATTTATCTCTGCTTCTACTTCTCCAGTGTGTTTCTTCCTACACCTCTCCTGCACATCGTGTCACAGATCATCACAGGTACCTAACGGGCTGCAGAGGCCAAATTACAGGTACCTAACGGGCTGCAGAGGCCAAATTACAGGTATCTAACGGGCTGCAGAGGCCAAATTACAGGTACCTAACGGGCTGCAGAGGCCAAATTACAGGTATCTAACGGGCTGCAGAGGCCAAATTAACCACAGAGAAAGGGAGAAAACGAGAGTGAATGAACGGCAGGGCCTTTATAGCTATGTGGGAGAAATTAATAAGAGAAAGCGAGAGAGACAAAACAGAGGAAGAATGAGAGACAGAGTGACCGGCATGCAGGGCCCTAGCTGATCGGGAGACAGTCTGCTTAGAAGCAAAGGTCAGGCGGAGCGTCTTCAGATGAACTGAGTCTGCGGAAATCTCATTTCCAGAGAGCAAATATGATCACTGTTTAAAACTTAGCCAGAGTTCAGGGAGGAAGAGAGGAGAGGGGGAGGAAGAGAGGAGGAGAGGAGGAGAAGAATTTATAGAGATGAGGATTTGAATGAGAAAATTCAATTTGGCTCCACCAAACACACACACACACACACACACACACACACACACACACACACACACACACACACACACACACACACACACACACACACACACACACACACACACACACACACACACACACACACACACACACACACACACACACACACACACACACACACACACACACACACACACACACAGAGGTCTGGGCACCGGGAACAATGAGAGATCAGATGGTGATCACCTTATCCATCATAGAAGGCCATCACATATGCCGAGTGAAAGGACAGAGCAATAGAAGGAGAGAACGAATGAAGATCTCCACCTCCCTCGTCTCTTTTCTCTTAATATCATCAAGCTCTCACTGAATCCTAGACTGACAATTCATCTGGTTCTCTCAGTGAATAGAGAGAGGGTGAGGTGAACAGGGATCAGAGTAGCTCACAATTAATCCTGCAGCAATGTTCACAAGTCTGAATAGCACGTATCTTTAACTGACATGCACAAACATTCTATGGAAGCAAAAGGATGCATACAAATATGAGAAGGTACTGGAGAGAAAAGGAGAAAGGGGAAACGGCTGGGGGAAAGAGAGATGGAGGTATGGCTGTATCCTTCCTCAATAGTGTTAGCGTTATCAGTGTGACCAAACAAAGCTTTGCTGGAGCTGCCTTTCTCACTGTTTGTATCAGCAGCACTATTTAATCCCCATAGCTGGACCCTCACACCTTTGTGTGTATGGTTGTGTGTATCTTCGTGTGTGTATGTGTGTGCGTTCAGCTTGTCTGTGTGTGTGTGTGTGTGTGTGTGCATGCGTGCGTACGCAAGTGTGTTAGATGATGATTTGTGTGTGCGTCTCCAGGTAAGGTCACCTTGCATCCCTGGCAGTTTGGACCCCCTGCGTAGATAAAAATCATCCTTTGAAGCTAAGCTGGGTTTAGGGACGCCTCTTTACCCAGCAAACCACAGAAGAGCTGAGTGATGTGTGTGTGTGTGTGTGTGTGTGTGTGTGTGTGTGTGTGTGTGTGTGTGTGTGTGTGTGTGTGTGTGTGTGTGTGTGTGTGTGTGTGTGTGTGTGTGTGTGTGTGTGTGTGTGTGTGTGTGTGTGTGTGTGTGTGTGTGTGTGTGTGTGTGTGTGTGTGTGTGTGTTTATCTCCACCCACCAAACCCCAGAAGAGCTCAGAGAAATCAGCATCAGGATACTATAAAGAATCAAGTCTGCGTCTTATTGCATAAACATGTCATAAATTATGCAGGGGGCGTGGTCATGGTATGCCTTTCATTTAGGCCTCTGTTAATACTAGTCCCAAGCACAGGAGGTTGGTGCACCTTAATTATGGAGAACGGGCTCGTGTTAATGACTGGAGCGGAATAAGTGGAAAGATATCAAATACATCAAACACATGGTTTCCAGGTGTTTGATGCCATTCCATTTGCTCTGTTCCAGACATTATTATGAGTCGTCCTCCCCTCAGCAGCCTCCACTGTAAGTAACCTTGTCTAAATTAAAATTGCTCTATGTAAGACATAGCCTATAGAGTAAATAACATCAACCTCAAATACTTCTGAATGAATCTGCACTGTAGGAGTGAATGGTGTTTGTGCCTCCTTGTGTCTGTTGTATTTATGAGGGTTAGTAGGAACGAAAAACTTTCCAGCCTCTTCTAATATTACAAAATGTATAATCCTTCCCCCTAACTGAAACTAAAGATCAAACACGATCATACAATTTCACTTTACATCATTGATTTCAACTCTATCTCTCCAAGGCACCTACAATATCTGCAAAGCACACTCACGGCTACAACAAAGCCAATCACTCCAAAACAGGCTTATGTTTACAATGCACTCTTCAGATTCAGCCAATGCATTGGGGCAACTTGTAAGCAAATGATTTAGCTTAATATTGAATCATATACACACGCTTACCCAACAACTCAATATTTATTTTCTCTCGCCTCTCCTTGATCTTCGGAGAGTAAATATATTTATGTGCTTTTGGCATGAAATAATCTCCTAACACAAAAATGCCTGCCGTCAAAAATCAATGTCAGAATGAGGACGCGGGGCTGGGTTTCTAGGTCACATCAGAATATTTCTTTTGAAGGTATTGATTTATGTTGTGTGTGACCTGCCTCACACTATTCTTTGTAATTAACACAGAGGCAAAATGAGACTAGGAGTATGGGCTGTGTTGCCGATTTTAATGTGTGTGTGTGTGTGTGTGTGTGTGTGTGTGTGTGTGTGTGTGTGTGTGTGTGTGTGTGTGTGTGTGTGTGTGTGTGTGTGTGTGTGTGTGTGTGTGTGTGTGTGTGTGTGTGTGTGTGTGTGTGTGTGTGTGTGTGTGTGTGTGTGTGTGTGTGTGTGTGTGTGTGTGTGTGTGGCCATCTTTTAGTGGCTCGATAGATGAGATGGAGCTATGATAAAGAGGGGGCGGGGTTGGGCCCTAAGGAAGATTTATACTGCAACAGGGGAGGTGTGTGTGTGTGCACGTGTGTGTCTGTGTGTGTGTGTAAACCGACGGAGTAAATTAATTTTGCGATATTAAACTCAACCTCTCACCCAGACTCTGTCTCACTACCCATAAGCCTCTGCTTCTGCGCCCTTCACTGGAAAGGCCAGCGCAGACAAAGGATTCAGGATCACTAAGAGAAACGCAGACAATGTGTGTGTGTTGCTGTGGAGCTGCTATCTCTTCCATACATGATTTCTCTATTACTATTCCACACACAGGCGAGTGAGAGTGAACGTGTGTGTGTGTGTCCTGTGTGAGGCTGATGTCAGGGAAGCGATAAGCTAGAGATAAGGAGTGAACAGCCAACCATCCAACAACACCCAAGGACCCTGATCCTTAGAGCTATGAGTTTGTGTGTCTGTGTGTGTAACCCTATATAATAACCCTATATTGGGCTGTGTGTTATTGTCCTTGTTTATATTGCGTGTCTTCTCTCCATGGTTGTGGGTGTTCATGTAGTCCTCATTGACACTGTGTGTTATAGTCCTGATCTACACTGTGTGTTACAGTCCTCATCTACACTGTGTATTACAGTCCTCATCTCCACTGTGTTTTACAGTCCTCATTGACACTGTGTGTTATAGTCCTGATCTACACTGTGTATTACAGTACTCATCTACACTGTACATTACAGTCCTCATCTACACTGTGTGTTACAGTCCTCATCTACACTGTGTGTTCCAGTCTTTATCTACACTTTGTTTTACAGTCCTCATGTACACTATGTGTTACAGTCCTCATCTACACTGTGTGTTACAGTCCTCATCTACACTGTGTGTTCCAGTCTTCATCTACACTGTGTGTTTCAGTCTTCATCGACACTGTGTGTTCCAGTCCTCATCTACACTGTGTGTTCCAGTCTTCATCTACACTGTGTGTTCCAGTCTTCATCTACACTGTGTGTTCCAGTCTTCATCGACACTATGTGTTCCAGTCCTCATCTACACTGTGTGTTCCAGTCCTCATCTACACTGTGTGTTACAGTCCTCATCTACACTGTGTGTTCCAGTCTTCATCTACACTGTGTGTTTCAGTCTTCATCGACACTGTGTGTTCCAGTCCTCATCTACACTGTGTGTTCCAGTCTTCATCTACACTGTGTGTTCCAGTCTTCATCTACACTGTGTGTTCCAGTCTTCATCGACACTGTGTGTTCCAGTCCCGTTCTACACTGTGTGTTCCAGTCTTCATCTACACTTTGTTTTACAGTCCTCATGTACACTGTGTGTTCCAGTCTTCAATGACACTGTGTGTTCCAGTCTTCATCTACACTGTGTGTTTCAGTCTTCATCGACACTGTGTCTTCCAGTCCTCATCTACACTGTGTGTTCCAGTCCTCATCTACACTGTGTGTTCCAGTCCTCATCTACACTGTGCGTTCCAGTCCTCATCTACACTGTGTGTTCCAGTCCTCATCTACACTGTGTATTCCAGTCTTCATCTACACTGTGTGTTCCAGTCCTCATCTACACTGTGCGTTCCAGTCTTCATCTACACTGTGTGTTCCAGTCCTCATCTACACTGTGTGTTCCAGTCTTCATATACACTGTGTGCTCCAGTCTTCATCTACATTGTGTGTTCCAGTCTTCAGCTACACTGTGTGTTCCAGTCCTCATCTACACTGTGTGTTCCAGTCTTCAGCTACACTGTGTGTTCCAGTCTTCATCTACATTGTGTGTTCCAGTCTTCATCTACACTGTGTGTTCCAGTCTTCAGCTACACTGTGTGTTCCAGTCTTCATCTACACTGTGTGTTACAGTCCTCATCTATACAGGTGTTTTTTTAATGTGTCTTTGCCATGTGTGTGTGTGTTCTCACCCTGTGTGTGTGTTCTAACCCTGTGTGTGTGTTCTAACCCTGTGTGTGTGTTCTCACCCTGTGTGTGTGTTCTCACCCTGTGTGTGTGTTCTCACCCTGTGTGTGTGTTCTCACCCTGTGTGTGTGTTCTCACCCTGTGTGTGTGTTCTAACCCTGTGTGTGTGTTCTAACCCTGTGTGTGTGTTCTCACCCTGTGTGTGTGTTCTCACCTTGTGTG